>NW_019268608.1:358752-360195 GCF_002738365.1 Cucurbita moschata | reverse complement strand
ATTATGAAATTAGGCCCGAACTAAAAAAATAATATTTTTAAAAGATGGAAAAATTAATAAGCCAACCAAAATATGTATTCAAAGATGAAGAATTCACAACAACAATCACAAACAATATTAATTAGCATCTTGTCTTTTGGTTTATCACATTTTCAAACATGAACAAACCTCAATTTCGAGTCGGTGAGTATTATTGATCATAATCGACAGTACTTTTCTAGTAGCTTTGAGCATTCACAAAAGGTCGAAAGTTGAATTTCTTTAGAATTGTATCCAAATAACCGATGATTATTATTGAATTTCCAAAAAATACACCACAAATTTAATTTATAGATATAAATGGAACTATTGATATAAAACCGTGATTATATAATTGCATCTTCACTAACAAACCCACCTCGGAGTGATCATCTTCACCAAAGGCTGCAAATTAAGAAGCCTTCCAACAGAGACACATGAAGCTATATTTGAGCAAGAAAAATCATGTTACATGTGTCTGGGATACCACGGAGACACCAATGCAAGCAATCACTACCAGCTGAAGTTTCTTTGATATTGTAGTTGGATCTATGAGACTCATCACTCAGATGTGAAAGAGTAGTTATATCCAACATTCTTACTTGTGTCCCTCTTACAGTACTCTCAACAAATGGATCGCTTGATCTGTTCTACTCTACTTTACTTCCTTTTGATAACGGTGTGGTATTGACACAATTCATATTGCTGATAATCATCACTTACATCGAAACCAGAGTATAGCGGTTAACTATCGTCAAGGACCCATTCACCATTTCCATTCCTACCGATGGAAAAGTTTTATTACATTTATTTCTTTCTGCTTTCTAACTTCTTCATTCTCACATTAAACTTTTTTTATTTAAAAAAAAAAATAAACGTGAGAAGGGAGAAAGAAAGAAAAAAGAAAACCCTTAATTTTAAAAACTTATCAAATACTCTTTGACCGATGTAAAGAAAGCTTGAGAATAATTTATTCTCACGTCTCTCTTTGACACTTGTTGGATATATATCCGTCCTTCACATGTCGTATCATAATCATATCATATCGTAAAAACTTCATGGTTATATCCTTCCCTAATTTATCATAGCCTTAACGTCCTTAGACATATCATAGTTGTGTCGTTACCTGAACGTACCTTAGTCATAACGTTACAGGAACGTATCTTAACGCTATCGTTCTATCAATCTATCATAATCCTGTCACTTTCTACCCATAACCTAATCCTATTGTTTTATGAATCCATCGTGACCATATCGTTTTTATCAATCTGTCATACCCATAACACTTCGATACGTAACCAAACCATAACGTTTCATGAACATGTCTTACTCCTATCGTTACATTATGTTTAGTGCACCCTTCTCATATCCTATCTCAAATATACCATTGAACACATGGTACCGTAAGTATTATCATACAATTCA
>NW_019268608.1:348900-358484 GCF_002738365.1 Cucurbita moschata | reverse complement strand
CATACTAAATAAAATTAAATAATTGGTTAAAAGAGGATATGAGATATAACTTAAGGTTAAATCTCTTCCCATATGAGAATAACTCATTCTCATGTCCATCCTTGCTACCATGTACTAAATTAAGGATTTTATTTCTCTTTGGTCAAAACCATCCTTAAAGCAAAAAAATTTAAGTTTTAGTTTGTCAATAATATTTGACGTGCTAGTTTTCAAACTACTTTAAATGGGTGTAAAGAAAGCATGAGAATAACTTAGTGTCACTAATCTGACACATGTTGGGCATGTACTGAACACTTGTTAATACAATGGATACATTACAAATTTATAATCCATCGTATCAGACACTTGACTTTGAATATATTTTGAGAGTGAAACGTACATTAAGCTTTTTTTTTTTTTTTAAGTATACAAATATATAATTATATGAATTTATGTCTAATATAAAATTGATAAATTTTTTGAAATAATTCTTTTTAATTAATGTATCATTGTCACATCGGTGTCCTAGTTTCTTAAGAATGACATGTTACTATTAGGAACAGAAAAAGAAAACGGAAAGAACAAAAGAATTGGGAGAAATCTCTAATCCAATTGAAGAATGACTAAATCAAATCTAATTCAAATAACTAGATCAAATCTAATCCAAATAACTCAATCAAATCTAATCCTAACAACCCCTCCCTTAAACTGAACACGAATAGTAATCGGTTTATATCTACGACCTCATACCAAACTTCCACCAGGTAACTTCATCAATTCTCATGTACCATTTTTGTTTATTGCTCCAGATCCATGGCTTGCCTCCATTTCTCACTCTTCAATGCTTCTTTAAAGTTTACAAAGTTTGCCGGTTCAGTAGGGGTAACACATGGCTGAGCTTCATCATCTTCTTTACAAAAAAAACTTGTCCTATTGCATAGTCTCTCATCCAGACTCCTTCATGAACATCTTCACAAAAATCTCCAGACTGCTTCATGAACATCTTCACAAAAATCTTCTCCTATTTCATAGTCTCTCATACAGACTGGTGGTCTCTTATTCCTCGTCTTATTCGAGCTAGGAGAGCTTGCTTCAGCCAAAGAGCCAGATGAAATATTTTCCTCTGCAGTATTTTCATCTGCCGCTTCTATATCATTATTTTCATCTGCCGCTTCTATATCATAAAGTCCGTAAGCTTTTGACTCTTCACTAACTCCCAGCACAACATAACTCAAACTCTTATCATCTAGCTTAGTTCTCTGAGATGCCTTCTCTTTTTGTCTCTGAATCAACTCGAGCTCACAATATTGTTTTTCTTCCTTCCGCTGCAGCTCCAGAACTAATCGTCGTTGTGCTTTTTCTACCCTTCTTCTATTCTCTTCCCACATTTTATCTAACTCTTCTCTCTTTTCGTGCTTGTTCTTCTTTTTGTCTTGTAGCAGTTAAAGCGGCTTCTTTCTCTTTGTCAAGCTGCACATCAACATCATCAAACAACTTTGTGCGACCTTCCTCTATTCTCCTCTGTATTTCTAATTTAGTCTCTTCAGAGTTTAGCCTTTCTTCAACCTTCTTCAGAATTAGTTTTTTCATCCTCCTAGCTGCATCTTCTTCTGAATTAGTTCTTCCATCCTCCTAGCGACATCTTCTTCTAACTTCTTCAACTCTGCTTCACGCCTTTTCTCTCTTCTTCCTCTTTCTTAAGCTTCTCTATGGAATGATTCTGATTAGTGGATGCACAACTAGGACTGGAACTGAACGATTTGGGGAAAGGAGATAACGAAGAAGACCTACTTCTGCGTTGGTGGCTGAGGGAACTTGAACGGCTGCTTCTCCTAAAATGGGTATTGGAATGATAGGGGGAAGGACTTGGGTCCCTTCTGCTTCTCTGACTATGGCGATGGGAATTGGAGTGGTGAGGGTATGACAAAGATCTTGAACCACTAATCCTCATAAGTTTCAATTGAGTTTGAGTGTCTGCTACAGGCTGAGATATAGCATGCAATACGAACATTCGATTCAAAGACATCTTTGTCTCCATGATTAAGCCTCTCTCAAGATGAAACACCTTGCATATTCCATTTTGAAACAAAAAGGTAACCCCCTTTGCTTGCAATTTACCACTACTCAACAAATTGTTCCTCAGGTCTGGCACATAGAACACTCCTGTGATTATCATTATGATTCCATTCACTTCCAGCCGTACATTACCCTTTCCGGTTACAACCATGCTTGACATTCCCATTGAAAATGTCCTAACTTGTGACAGTTATAGCACTCCACTACTATGGCCTTGTTGAAGGTTTGTTTGCCTCGTCCCCTTCCTCTACCTCTAAAGCTTCCACGACTTTGACTCCTTCCTCTAGCAGACTGCACAAGTGGACTCTCCATCGACATGCTTTTATTATGACACACTTAGAAGACTGTTGCTTCTAGTTTTAACTAGTTTAGGGCATGACTCTAATACCAAATTGTTAGGAACAGAAAAAGAAAATTGGAAAGATCAGAAGAATTGGGAGAAATCTCTCATCCAATTGAAGAATGATTAAATCAAATCTAATTCAAATAACTAGATCAAATCTAATCCAAATAACTCAATCAAATCTAATCCTAACATTTACCATATCTATTTGGTATCATATTTATGTCTCGTATCTATATCTCATTTTTATTTTTGTGACTCTGAGATATTTTGCTTTTATAAATAGATATCTTCACGAAAATAAGTTTAATTAATGTTGAGATGAAGAACAAAAATTTACACTTAAAGGACGTTGATACTTGGGACTTTGATTCCTCCTAGTGTGAAGCTTGCATCTTGCAATTACTTGGTAGAGAATGTGTTTCACTTAAAATTCACTCAAGAGAAAATAATCAAATAACGAACCATAGTTGAGAGAGGATAACTTTTTTTTTTTTTTAATCTTTGGGAAACAATAAAAAATAAAAATTAAAACATGGCATGAATGACATCTTCTTAAATCTTTGTTTTGTTCTCCTAAATGTATATAAAAAAAATCTTATATATTTTTAGATATAATTTAAGATTACCTATTTAATAAAACTCGATCCAAACTTCTACTCATAAATTTAATTATTATTTGTATACAATTGTTAATATGTAAGAAAATACACGTACAAAATGTTTATACTATTGGTAGTACACTAGTCTCGGTTGTTTGACTAAAACAATGCAACCATTGTCCAAACTAAAGAATTTGATTCGAAGCTATTTCCTAATAGAGGGAGGCTCAATTAGACTTTGTTGTAAGATTCGACCCTATCAATTTGAATAGCGTTCTCCAACTATAAATATTGAACTCTAAACTATTCACGAGCAAAGTAAGTTTGTTGAAACTATCTATAAAAGTGTTCCAAAGTGAGTCGTGGAGAAGATTTGCCTTAAAATCTAGTTCCAATTAAGGATGTCAATGCTGAAGAAGTGCAAGCTGTTGGAATTCATCATATGCATGGGACGCTACCGCCATCCTATAAGCTCTTATCTTTTGAGGAATTCATCAAATTCCCTTCCGTGAGGAATTCATCAAATTCCCTTCCGTCATATGCATGTGAATTCCCTTCCGTCATATGCATGGCCATCCTATAAGCTCTTATCTTTTGGAAGAATCTTTGAAGGAATTGTATAAGTCCCACATTACTCAGCCATAATGATATAATATAAGTATCTTTTATTTTTCTCTCGTACCCACCTTATACATAACATGTTAAATTAATTCATACTTAAAAAAATAATTTATCCCTTTTGGAGTGCGGGGTATCAATCCCCGTACCTCTCGCATGCTAAGCGAGCGCTCTACCATCTGAGCTACATCCCCGCGAGCGCTCTACCATCTGAGCTACATCCCCGCGAGCGCTCTACCATCTGAGCTACATCCCCACAATTTTTGCATCACAAAATCTTAAATTTTCCGTCATCAATAATAGTGAAAATGAAGAAATATTGCTACCCAACATGTCATGAATAGGGAAAAATTGAAAAGAAATAATATATTTAATATTAGATAATCTTATTTTTGGAGATGCGGGGTATCGATCACCGTACCTCTCACATGCAAAGCGAGCGCTCTACCATCTGAGCTACATCCCCGTGATTTTTACATCATAAAACCCAAAATATCCCATCATCAATAATAGTGAAAAAAAAAAAAAAAATCAAAATATTAATAACAAATAGTTTGGTTTGGTGATGCGGGGCATCGATAATTGTGAAAATGAAAAAATATAATAACAAATTAAATACTTTCTTTTGGAGAGGCGGGTTATCAATCCCCGTACAACTCGCATGCAAAGCGAGCGCTCTACCATCTAAAGCTATATCTCTACAATTTTTTACGTCACGAAACCCTAAACGTCTCGTCATGAATAATAGTGAAAATGAAAAAAATATCGCTACTCATTATGTCATAAATAAGGAAATATTGAATAGAAATAAAATAGTAATAACGAATAGTTTCTTTTGGAGATGCGAGTTATCGATCCCGTATCTCTCGCATCACAATTTTACATAAAAAAACTCTAAACTTCCTATCATCAATGATATTGAAAATGAAAAACTATCCCCGCTCATTATGTCGTAAATAAGGAAAAATTTAAAAGAACTAATATACTTAGTAATCGTTTCCTTTGTTGATGCATGGTACCGATCCCAGTACTTATCACATGAGATGCAAATGCTCAACCATCTAAGCTATATCCTCAAGATTCTTACATCATAAAATCCTCAACATCTCGTCATCAACAATAGTGAAAATAAAAAATAATGCTATTCATTATGTCATAAATAAAGAAAAATTGAATAGAAATAAAATAGTAATAACGAATAGTTTCTTTTGGAGGTATGGGGTATCGATCCGATCCCCGTACCAATCGCATGCTAAGCAAGAAATCTACCATCTAAGCTACATTCCCACAATACTTATATTAGAAAACCCTAAATGTCCTGTTATCAAGTGAAAATGAAAAAAATATCTACGCTAATTATGTCATAAATAAGGAAAGGTTGAATAGAAGTAAAATATTAATAACAAATAGTTTCTTTTGGAGATGCGGGATATCCCCTTACCTCTCGCATGCTAAATGAGATCTACCATCTAAGCTACATCCCCACAATTGTTGCATCATAAAACCCTCAAATTCCCATCACAAGCTACATCCCCACAATTGTTGCATCATAAAACCCTAAATTTTCCATCATCAATAATATTGAAAATGAAGAAAATCTAGAGATGCAGGTTATCGATCCCCATACCTCTCTTATGCAAAGCGAGTGCTCTACCATCTAAGCTATATCCCCAAAATTCTTATGTCACAAAGTCCTAAACATCTCGTCATCGGTAATAGTGAAAATGAAAAACTATCCCGGCTCATTATGTCCTAAATAAGAAAAAATTGAAAAAAAATAATATATTTAGTAATCGATTCAATCGGAGATGCAAGGTATTGATCCCCGTACTTTCCCACATGGGTAATGAACGCTCTACCATTTGAACTACATCCCTACAATTCTTACATCAAAAAACCCTAAACGTCCCTTCATCAATAATTGTGAAAATGAAAAAGTATCTCTGCATATTATGTCATAAATAAGGAAATATTGAATAGAAATAAAATATTAATAATAAATAGTTTCTTTTGGAGATACGAGGTATCGATCCTCGTACTTCTCGTATGCTAAACCGTACCTCTCGCATCCTAAGCGAAGCTACATCCCCACAATTCTTGCATCACAAAACCCTAAATTTTCCATCATCAATAATAGTGAAAATGAAGAAATATCGCTACTCAACCTGTCATGAATAAGGAAAAATTGAAAAGAAATAATTTTCAATAATATATTTAATAACATAGTTTTATTTTGGAGATGCGTGGTATCTATCCCCGTACCTCTCGCATGCAAAGCAAGCGGTCTACCATTTGAGCTACATCCCCACGATTCTTATGTTACAAAATCCTAAACGTCTCGTCATCATAATAGTGACATGAAAAACTATCCCTACTCATTATGTCGTAAATAAGAAAAAATTGAAAAGAAATAATATATTTAGTGATCGATTCATTTGGAGATGCAAGGTATCAACCCCGTACTTTCCACATCAGAAGTGAGCGCTCTACTATCTGAATTACATCCTCACGATTATTACATCAGAAAACTCTAAACCTCCCATCATCAATAATTGTAAAAATAAAAAAAAAATATCTACGCTCATTATTTCATAAATAAGGAAAGATGGAATAATATATTTAGTGATAATGAAAAAATATCTCCTCTCATTATTTCATAAGTTTAGTGATCGATTCATTTGGAGATGCAAGGTATCGATCTCCGTACTTTCCACATTGGAAGCGAGCGCTCTACCATCTGAGCTACATCCCCACGATTCTTACATTAAAAAATCCTAAACCTCCCGTCATCAGTAATTGTGAAAATGAAAAATATCTCCGCTCATTATTTCACAAATAAGGAAAGATGTAATAGAAATAAAATATTAATAACATAGTTTACATATGTGTCACTTGTGTTATTTTAATGTATTTATTTACTTTGTAAATGTCTATCTGAGCTACATCTCCACGATTCTTACATTAAAAAATCCTAAACCTCTCGTCATCAGTAATTGTGAAAATGAAAAATATCTCCGCTCATTATTTCATAAATAAGGAATGTAATAGAAATAAAATATTAATAACATAGTTTACATATGTGTCACTGGTGTTATTTTAATGTATTTATTTACTTGGTAAATGTCTTTCATACCACTAGACCAAATGCCAAATGCCCTTGTTAAAATGTCGAATATGAAGTTAGGTTGATTTCGAATATGAAGTCCTTAGATAAGAAGAGATTCTTGAACTCAAAACCTCTTGCACCCCCAGTGAGAATCATACCACTAAACCAAATGCCTTTTCTTGAACACCCAATATTTTTAGCTTCTACTCAAATATATTTTTCTCTTAGTAGTTGGAGGGCTATAAAACGAAAAGTTGAATTGTTATAATATACAAGGGTTATCAAATAAACCAACAACCCAACAAAAGAAACAAACTAATCAATTTTGGTTGGATTGATTCGGTTCAGTTCATCAGTTTGTTTGATTTAATTTTTCTATTTTGCCTCGTATGACAAGAAAATAAAGTTGTATTGAATGCACCTTAGTTTCATTTATGACAAACTCATATGAAACATAATTGCATTAATAGTACTCAGAGTTGGAGTCTATAAGCATTTCATGAACTTCAGTGCAATTCATGCTTCATTAAAGATGAGATGAACTTTAGTTATGTAGGGGAAATTTAAATTGCTTCATGTGGAGCTTCTATTACTATAGGCTAGTTACAATCTTTAGGATTGACTAATTGGACACGAATTCATGGATTTAGGGAAATTTTTATGTAATTATCAACTACAACTTATGTTTTCAAATTTTTAGGACATAATTTAGGTAGTTGTTTTAGGACATAATTTAGGTAGTTGTTTTTATGAGTCTAAACTTGTTTCTTTTCATAATATGGATTTAGTTGAACTATTATTATCAATAAGATGGAGAAAGAAATTGTGTTTGAATTGACTAATAGACCTAGGTTCATCGTTGTTGTCTTTTAACTTGTGATTTTGCAAAAAGCTTAACTAATATGAACTGTCATGTCACAAGAACTTTTAAATCAAGAATATACCCTGCACATCATTCAAGATGGCAATAAAATGGAGTTAAATTGAACGCATTTTACTTTCATGTTTGGCGTGTTCAAGATAAAACATAATTGTATTATTGATATTGAATCTGGAGTCTATAAGAATTTAATGATCTTAAGAGAAATTCCTCTTTTATTAGAGGATACCAACTTTATTTAAGGTACTAGGAGTTCAAGAATCTGGATTTGAATTTGGTTAAGGAATAGTAAGATTTGAAAGTTTTGAATTCTAGACCAAATTTGTACCTAATTATTTCTTTTTATGACTAATTATAAATAAAGAGAAAAATATTTTTGTAAAGATAGATTTATCTCTAAAATCTAACTATCATGACGAAACCATGTTTAGACTAGTAGTTTAATGTCAGGAGATGCGGTCATAGGTGTGATTATTTTTTATGGGTTCGTAATAGAACATACCGTTGAGATGAAGGAGCCTTCAAAGGTTGTGCACTCACAGATGGGGTTGTTATATAGTGTTAGTCTGTCTTTGTGTTGTAGTATTTTTGTATTTTATTTTTTTTTTTTTTTGTTTTTTGTTATTATTTTGTAACTATATCCCAAACAAATTTGTTTTTCTGTTTGGATAAATTTGAACAACACCCTCTTATAATTTAATTTTATATTTAATGTTGTGTTGTTTTCTCAATCTCATTTTAATTTTACAACATTTTCTTATTTTATATTAATTTACTTTTATTTTTATTTGTTTTCACTCTCAATTTTAGTTTCTATTTGAGTTTTTAACCCTTGAAATTTGGGTTGTGACACATTGGTACCAGAGCAGCCAGATTTTAAATTATATAGATTTTTTCTTAAGATAAAGAGTCGTATATCTCTATGACTCAGCTTGATGTCACGTCTCTCCGCGACCAAGTAAGCAGTCTAACCCTATTTTATAGTATATGATATGTTGTAAAACTTGTATGAATTTATTGTATGTTTTGATTTTCGTGGTAGTTATAAAATGTCCCTGGACGTTAAAGAGTGAACGTTAACTATATAAGACAATAGTGGATCAACGTTATAGTGTCTAGATATGGTAAGGATGAAAAGAGTGGTCATGAGATATCTGACTAGCCATAGGAAAACAGAGAGTTGTCGTTGCACAGTGCGAGACATCTATCCATGAAATTTTGGTACTAGAAATGAAGAAACTGGAGATGGTCCCCAAACGGGACCATTTCGAATCGCAATTTCTTTGGTTCCCTTGCAGCGTCAACCAAATTAACCCTACGGCGTGACAATCCTTGAGCTTCCACTCCTCCGTGGTCATGGTATCCAGCTTCACCCTCAAAATGGGTTCCTGAATATCTTTCTCGTATAGATAATCTTCAATCTGCATCTTCTAGAAACTGATATAGAATCCATCAAACTTTTCAATTCCAGTCTTTGAACTTTCCATCTTCACAAATCGTGGTGAATCTCTCCTCGCTCTGATACTTATTATTAGAATCACACAACAGCGCACACACTTGATCTAAATGAACACAAAGAACATGATAGGGAAAATGTAAGAAGAAATATTGAACAATGGTTTTGTATTAATGACTTTAGGAATGCAAAGAGAGGATATGGAGAATGAGAAATGTACATTTAGGAAGCACTGACTAATGGGTATACATATTATTTTAGTTTATTATATATAGCTTCACTATATGTAACCGCCTACTATATATAATTATTTAGTATATATTTCTCTATCAGATTTTTACTATAAATCTTCAGCCTTCATATCCAACATTCTAGAGCCCAAATAATCAGGGATTGACATCCTGCTAGAACACAAAGTCATTTACATGTCCCTAGCAAAATGTCTAGTAGTAACGGAGTCTAACCCAACGATCATTCAGACAAACATCCATCAACCAAGAGGGGTGAAAATGATGACGATAGTA
>NW_019268608.1:340964-348890 GCF_002738365.1 Cucurbita moschata | reverse complement strand
TTTTTTTTTTTTTTTTTTTTTTTGTTTTTTGTTTTTTGTAACTATATCCCAAACAAATTTGTTTTTCTGTTTGGATAAATTTGAACAACACCCTCTTATAATTTAATTTTATATTTAATGTTGTGTTGTTTTCTCAATCTCATTTTAATTTTACAACATTTTCTTATTTTATATTAATTTACTTTTATTTTTATTTGTTTTCACTCTCAATTTTAGTTTCTATTTGAGTTTTTAACCCTTGAAATTTGGGTTGTGACACATTGGTACCAGAGCAGCCAGATTTTAAATTATATAGATTTTTTCTTAAGATAAAGAGTCGTATATCTCTATGACTCAGCTTGATGTCACGTCTCTCCGCGACCAAGTAAGCAGTCTAACCCTATTTTATAGTATATGATATGTTGTAAAACTTGTATGAATTTATTGTATGTTTTGATTTTCGTGGTAGTTATAAAATGTCCCTGGACGTTAAAGAGTGAACGTTAACTATATAAGACAATAGTGGATCAACGTTATAGTGTCTAGATATGGTAAGGATGAAAAGAGTGGTCATGAGATATCTGACTAGCCATAGGAAAACAGAGAGTTGTCGTTGCACAGTGCGAGACATCTATCCATGAAATTTTGGTACTAGAAATGAAGAAACTGGAGATGGTCCCCAAACGGGACCATTTCGAATCGCAATTTCTTTGGTTCCCTTGCAGCGTCAACCAAATTAACCCTACGGCGTGACAATCCTTGAGCTTCCACTCCTCCGTGGTCATGGTATCCAGCTTCACCCTCAAAATGGGTTCCTGAATATCTTTCTCGTATAGATAATCTTCAATCTGCATCTTCTAGAAACTGATATAGAATCCATCAAACTTTTCAATTCCAGTCTTTGAACTTTCCATCTTCACAAATCGTGGTGAATCTCTCCTCGCTCTGATACTTATTATTAGAATCACACAACAGCGCACACACTTGATCTAAATGAACACAAAGAACATGATAGGGAAAATGTAAGAAGAAATATTGAACAATGGTTTTGTATTAATGACTTTAGGAATGCAAAGAGAGGATATGGAGAATGAGAAATGTACATTTAGGAAGCACTGACTAATGGGTATACATATTATTTTAGTTTATTATATATAGCTTCACTATATGTAACCGCCTACTATATATAATTATTTAGTATATATTTCTCTATCAGATTTTTACTATAAATCTTCAGCCTTCATATCCAACATTCTAGAGCCCAAATAATCAGGGATTGACATCCTGCTAGAACACAAAGTCATTTACATGTCCCTAGCAAAATGTCTAGTAGTAACGGAGTCTAACCCAACGATCATTCAGACAAACATCCATCAACCAAGAGGGGTGAAAATGATGACGATAGTACAGTTTAGAAAGAATCTTAGCCATGATGAATCTACACTTGCTGCCATTGTTGTATTTGAAAAGGGGGAGCTCAAGTGTGCCAACTTCAAAAAAAAACTTTATTGCCACTACATGAACACCATCACCTAAAACAAGAAGGTCAGATATTGGATTTAACCCCACCAAGAGAGATAAATCACAAGATTAGTTTTATGTCACCTACCACAAATAGATGTCATACAGCTCAGCTTGAGCTAGTTGAATTCTACAAATAGCAAAATGACATGTTCACAGTCGGGTTTATTTGACTTGCAAAGGCTCGTGTCAGTGATCACTCAAATGCTTGGCAAAGATACCAAGCCAACACCTCTACTAAAGTAGGGAGATAAAAACAAATCACTAAAGCAACACATGTTCACGCAGAAATACCATCTAGACGGATGAAAAGAAGGGTCGACCACGATAATTTCAAAGCAAATAGAGAGTTATGATAAGTTAAGGTCAGATCAACTTTGAGTTTAAAGCAACAAGAACCAAAGACTGGTTCGAAAATTCTATGGACCAGTCAAAGTTGTCCACAAGATTAGGAAGACATCATATAGGATCCAATTGCTCCTATGGATACAGACTAACCCTGTTGTCCACGTCAGTAACCTGAAACGTTATTATTCTGACCAAGAAAACATCAAGTAAAAGCAGGTGGTATGACGTCATGCAAAGAAGAAATTGTTTCAAGCGAAGAAAGTAGGAAAGACACCAACAGAGAAGACTTGAAAAGTTAACAAACCGAGAAGTGATTTTCAATAGCTCCTAGTAGGTTGGAAAAGACTCCACAATACTGAGATCAGCTAGAAGCGCGTCGCGAGACCTAAAGTCGGCCTCATCCTACAACGTTGAGTTTATGAAGAGCTGGTTGATAGAGATATTGGCCAAGGCGTGTTGCGTGTGGCTGCATGTTAGATGTCTCAGCTATTCTTGTAAACGATTTGTGGTTCATGGTGGCATGCTCATTCCAAACCCCTTTTACTTGTTTTCATCTTAGATAGGCCTTTACTATTATTGTTGTGCCAATACGGGGTATATGATTAGTTCTCAAAATCATATCTACACCCATCAGGACTAAAATGTCCAAAAATGTACTATAGGAGAACGTGACCAGTTGTTGTTTCTTCACTTTTAGCTTATAACATTGCTTTATTTGAAATTATTTTTAACGTATTTCCTCGCTCACGTATTCTAAAATATTTCTTCTAAACGTGATTCGAGCATACACTGCTATTGTTCGTTCAGTCTAAATTTTGCATGGTTGACTTGTTCATTGGATTAGAACAAATGTCACATAATCATTGTCTCACTACTTCAAGAGTGCGATTGTGACACTTGAAATCTGTTCAGTTGTGGGCCGCATCTTCTGACTAGTTACGTGAGTTTGGCCTGGAGCATACGTGTAGCTTGAAAAAGAAATGGTTGGATGCGGACTGCGAATAAGGTTTGGGCCACGGAAGGTTTTTTTTTACTACATATGGACTTTGGGCTAGCGAGTCTTAAATTTGGGTTCGTTTGAAAAATTTTAGTTCGTTTTTTAGTTCAAACGAACCCAAATTAAACCTACTAGTTCCTTCTTCCTTGCACGACTCACTCCTATTCTCTATTCTGCCTCTTCTTGCTCTCTGAAACTTCTTTAAAGGCTATTGTTCACCGATTATTTGGAAGCATCTTCCTTAAAAGGATTGTGACCACAGATGACCTACGTAGAAAATTTGTACCCTCTTTCCTAAAACCTTTAGCGGACAACATACCTAAAACAGATGTGCTGACCAGACTGCACTACACCTCGTCTCAGCCCCCAGGAGCATATGGATCCACCCAATCAAGGAAGACTCAAACCAAACTCGCCCATCCTTTTTGGCACAGGGACGCGAGAACCAATCCGAGTAATCTACAGTGGGGAGACCCCTTAAAGCAACAAGCGAGAATGGCTAGGTTGATAGCAGGGTTAAAGAAAAGGCGAGTATGAAAAGACGTATCGCGTAACCGTCCCTGTAAGCAGCTTCATTCTTTCTTGATCTATGATCCGACTTTATGAAAAAAATCAGTCTTTCAGCTAAAAGTGTGACTGTTGGGTATGGATAAGCAGGACCTCTTTGTTCGGGGAAAACCGAAGATGTTGGCTAAGAAAGCTAAGGAGGCAAGTACAGGATGGACAAAATGCACATACAAATTGATTGACATGATCCCTCTCCCTCTCTCTTTGGCTAGTTGGCTAGTTGCACGATAAGCGGGAAAGCATATCAGGTAGGGAAAGAAAGGCTGCTCGATCTCCTGTAAGGCCAACCCTCAACGGCGAGCTCACCAGGCAGTGCTATAAGTCCGATAGAAGTCCAAGGTTTCGTCTACTACGGACCAGGAAGCTCTTGGAGGAGCTAACATGAAATGAGAAATACATTCGTTTACGACAACTATTAGATAGCGAACCTTTTGGTAGAAACTGAATGATCCCCTGGCTCGGGCATGAAAAGGAAAAGGTAGTCGTACTCCTACTTTTTTCGTCGGACAATAGAAAAGTTTGAGCTGAAAGATTGAATCACACCTGGTAAGAAAGGCAGGCTTAGTAGGTTTCTCCAAACGTATAAACAAAAAGAGGAAGCAACCGGTCCTAAAGAGGATACTGATACCCATACATTCTCGCATGGAAGAACCTAGTTGAACCAGATCAAGGGTTCTAACTTAGTCTGACTGACCTTCTTTGGTTGGCCCCCGCCATTGTAACAAGGTCAACCCGTACCCGCCATTGTAACAAGGTCAACCCATTGTAACAAGGTCAACCCGTACGTGGTTCATTTCCAAATGCATGCTAACACCCTTATTATTGAATAATGACTATTATGATTATAAGTCAACTGAGTTAAGTGGAAATAAATTTTGAAGATGAAATTAAAGTATTAATTTTGATGTCATCTTTACCTGAGTTTTGGGATATTGTTATTAATGAGATTCGATCTAATGCCATTAGAAAAAGAATGGTCAACATAAGATATTTAAAACAAATAAATATTTTGTCCTCTGTGATATATCAAATCATTCATTTGAAATTCCTTAATAATAAACCTGAAGTCTTACCTCTTTTATAGAGAAAAGTTCCTTAAATAGAAGTCTTATTAGATACTTCTAAGCATTTATAGATCAACTAGACACAAAGATAAATATTATAAAAAAAATTAGGGGTTAAACTTTTAGTTAACGTAATTTAAGAAACTTATGATTTTTATATTATCAAGAGTTTAATTGAGCTAGGGGTCAATTCAATCTAGTGGACCTAAGAATTGAACCGAACCAAACCAACCAGTTAGTAACATGGTTTAGTGAAAGCATTTTCACGCAAAGTAGAAGCAATAATGGAGGGTTTGAAATAATATAGTTTTCACCCCTTGTTTCTCGAGTGAATATTGAAATAATATAGTTTTCATGTTAAGTTTTGCACGGAAGAAAGAAAGACTGGGATGTAAAGTATTATTTCAATTTGTTTGTAATATACAACAATATATAAATTAACTATAAGAAATATATAAAATTACATGTTCTCTGAGAGCTTCAATCAACACTGGAGGGTTACTTCTACAACCACTCTAAAGGTGCTCAAGATCACAACGAGTTAGATAAAACAGCTCTAGAATTTTGAATCCAATAACTTGAGTTTTACTCGTGATAGGATCTCTCTTCTTGTGGAATCTGCATAAAATAGGAAAAACCATTCCAAAATAAATTTTTACAAGGGGTTCTATGGTGTAGTGGTTAGCACTTTGGACTTTGGATCCAACGATCTGGGTTCAACTCCAAGTAAGACCTTTAAGAACGACAACACAAATTTTCTTAAGGCATAATGTGTAACATTCTAATGTTATTCCAAACTTGCTCCGCTTCATGCCTTCCAAGGCTTCATGAACATGACCTCTACTTGTTGAAGACCATAGTGGGGAGACCCTTTAAAGTAGCAAGCGAGATGTTGGCTAAGAAAGCTAAGAAGGCAAGTACAAGACGGACAAAAGAGTTAAAGAAAAGGCGAGTATGGAAGGACCAAGAAGCTCTTGAAGGAGCTAACATGAAATGAGAAATACATTCGTTTACGACAACTAATAGATAGCGAACTTTTTGGTAGAAACTGAATGATCTCTTGGCTCGAGCAAGAAAAGGAAAAGGTAGTCGTACTCCTACTTTTTCCGTCAGATGATAGAAAAGTTTGAGCTGAAAGATTGAATAACACCTGATAAGGTTTCTCCAAACGTATAAACAAAAAGAGGAAGCAACCGGTCCTAAAGAGGATACCGATACGCATACATTCTCGCATGGAAGAACTGATGGGGTTAATATAACACATGCGGAAGCAATTTGGATCTTAAGAACTTTTACAACATCAATTATAGTAAATAACTAGCATGTTTATAAGTCTTAAAACTTAATGAGTTTAGATACTAACCTTTTGTTTTTCAAACTCCTTTTTCCTTACGAATTGGTTTCGAACCACTACTAGTGTCTTCTCCACTATTCTCCGGCCTTAGAACAGGATTGTGGAATCTGGTGAGTGACTAAACTTGGGAGGGAAACAAAAAGAGGAAGCAACCGGTCCTAAAGAGGATACCGATACGCATACATTCTCGCATGGAAGAACTGATGGGGTTAATATAACACATGCGGAAGCAATTTGGATCTTAAGAACTTTTACAACATCAATTATAGTAAATAACTAGCATGTTTATAAGTCTTAAAACTTAATGAGTTTAGATACTAACCTTTTGTTTTTCAAACTCCTTTTTCCTTACGAATTGGTTTCGAACCACTACTAGTGTCTTCTCCACTATTCTCCGGCCTTAAAACAGGATTGTGGAATCTGGTGAGTGACTAAACTTGGGAGGGATTTTGTATATGTGAAGAGAGTGTTTGTGAGAGGTTTTTTCTCAAGGCTTTTCACCAAGAAGAAGAAGACCTTCCATGTACCATGATCACTCTATTTAAAGAGTCATGTTTGCATGTTCATGCAAATTTGAGATCACCAAATTTTGACACTTAAAATTCCACTCAAATGTTTGGGATTATGTGGCAAGCATGCATGTTTGAGTTAACCAAATTTTGACACTCAAAATTCCACTCAAACTTGTGCGGTTAGTTGGCAAGGATGTTGGTTAAACCAAATTTTGACACCTCAAGATTCCACTAACATGGATTTTTCCATTAAATAAAGTCAACATTTTGACTTTCTTCATTTTAATTCAACAATTCATTTGAATAATGAATTTCAAATTAAAGTAACATTAAATGATTAATTAAACTATTTAATTAATATTTAATATTAATTCAAATTCCAATCCCAATCCCAATGAATTCCGACACATAATTGATTAAGATATTTAAATCTTATTTAAATATCTCAGATCCTCTCTTTTTGTTTAATTCGTAAATAAAACAAAAATGCAGTTAAATATATCGTATATATGTAGTGCATATTCCCTAAGTTGAATTCGAACACTTCGAACTCACTCATCACACTGTTCTATGGTTTAGTCCGATATGCGCTAGCAAAGGGACCTAATGGACCTATAGATCATGGACTCCAAGGATCCAAGATTAACCGGTTAAACTCATTAACCTTGTTAACCAACATTCGTTAACTACTAGGACACTCCACTATAGCCTAGTAGTTGCACTCCCCTCACTATAGATATATTTCTATCCATTTGATATAACCATGATTAGTAAGTCGATCCTTCACAGGTTGTTCGTAACTAGAGCTGGGTCAATTTACCGTTTTACCACTAAAGTTACTTCTTGTAACTTATGTCTCACTGATCCTCTAATGAACAATTGGTTTGTGGTCCAACCAGTAAACCGAATCCCTCTCAGGCTAATGAGAGGGTGGGGCCCCTTGTTCAAGACCTGGAGTCATTGCTTAAGGGAACTACCTCTCTTCTATCCTTAAAAGTGGGTAGGAGTGAATTCCATCTTGCACCCCACATCCCTAGCCATTCACCTAGTCTTACCCCTGAAATGGGAGGCCTATTGAGTCGGCGAACTAGAGCCACTCTCACCCATGCAAATTTAAGGATAATTCCCAATAAACAAGAGTTCATGGTTAGCTCAGGATTAAAACCGAGTTACCTAGGTTATCGAATGAAAAGAAAATCAGTCTCAACAGTAAACGACATTGTAAAGTGAGAGTGGTTTTCTTCATGGTCCAATCTTATGCAATACTCATTGCATAGGACGCCCCCACTCACATGTCTCCACATGTACAATTTAGTGATCACATTGTTTATATCATATACAAAAGTGGGCCGCACCCATAGTGTCCCCAGAATAAGGTACTCAGCCTTATCCTTATATTGTAGATCATTTTGACTATATATACTTGAACTTGATCCACTCTTATGTCTCTACATATAGTTTAAGTAATCATACTATAGCAAGAGTGTTCTTAGTTTATTGGATTTAGATTAATGATCGTAAAGTTCTCTTTATTCAATAACAATCTTTACTGAATAAACAACAATAATAACTTTATTGAAAATA
>NW_019268608.1:337134-340365 GCF_002738365.1 Cucurbita moschata | reverse complement strand
TTTTCAGTGTGCGCGGTTCGCCTGCCTTCCTGACCACAGATAGGCTATGGGGCTTTGCACTTCGGCCCCTAAGAATACCACATCAAGGTGACAGGATTCGAACCTATGGCTCTCTGAAACTTCTTCAGCGGTTATCTGGGCGCATCTTCCTTAAAAGGATTGTGACGATAGATGACCTAGGTAAAACTTCTATTGGGAGATTAGTGCAATAGAGAATCTGTGTCCCTTTCCTGAAACCTTCCGCGGACAACATAACAAAGAGTTACTAAAAAAAATATCATAGAACAATTTGTGTAATGCCTTTAATGTTAGGCTCGAGGCTCTATCTTATCTCCCAAGAATATGGTTCATTCTCTATTCACATAGAAATTATGCAATAGAAAGTGGTACCCTCATCTTCTTTTACAAAACTTTCTCAAGTTCTCATGGAATGATTTGAAAGTGGTACCCTCATCTTCTTTTATAAGACTACCTCGGCCTTCATGGAATGATTATGCTATGTTGATTCTTAGAGAAGGGAGTAGGAGTAAGAGTAGATAACTGTTTATGGTCCAAATCCCGAAAAAGTAAGTCTTTATGTCAAGAAAGGAGAGGAATCCTCATAGTTTTCAAGATTTGAAGAGAATCATATATACAAAAATTTCCTTTGTATATTCTTGTTGTCTCCATTCCATTTGAAAATTGATATTTTGTTTGGTAATTTTAAACTCATTATTTTTGTTTGTTCATTCCACCTAATTTGTAAAAAAAAAAAAAAATCATACCACTAGACCAAATGCCCTTACAGTGGATCTATTATTTTTAGTTGCCCGTGTGTATATGTTTTCCGTACCTCAATATATGAAATTTATCCACATATTTTTGTGCTTTAGAACCTACTATTATTGTCGTGTTTACTTCACATGGTCTACCACACAGTTGAAGCAGCATTTCCACGGGAGCCCATGCATTGATAACTATTTTATTTATTTATTTATTAATTTTTTTGTTTTATTTCAAAATTATGTGTTTTATCCTTAAAAAAAAAACATTTGAATTTTAAGCAAAATTTCACACCAAACTAAGTTTTTGAAAAATATTTTTATTTATTTATTTTTTCTTTATTTTAGTTTTCCAAACATAGATTGATCTGGAGTGGCTAGTTTTCAAATCTACTTCTTTGCTACAATTGAACAATATTTATATTGTAAAATGGGATTAACTTCCTTTAAGTTTATGTAGTTTCATTTTATTACTATGTTTACTTTTATCTCATGTTACTCTATTTGTATTTACTTCGTTTTATACAAAAGTTCACCGTAATTAATAAATTCATGTGCTTAATACATTCCCTACAAAAATAAACTTGTTTGTATCAGGATAAATTACAATGAATACAGAGAAAAGAAATCCCAAAAAATAAGTAGAAGGTTGAGAATTTCACTCAACCACACAATGTGGAAAAGTGACTGCATGGCTCATAATCAATTCTACCACAAGAATGACATGAAACATGCATAGATGATGCTCGTATTTTGAAAAAAAACTTCTCAACTTGAGAGATCAATTTCATTCATCACAAATCTGATTTTTACATAATAATTTGGGGGCATTTATAGTCTCCCACAAAATAAGTTAGTGGCCGGGATTTAATCTCGATCCCCTTAAATCTAATAAAAAAACGAAGTCAATTTGACAATTCTACCGTTACAAACTTTATGAAATTAAAAATAAATAAAGTTTTCTAATAACTCATGTAATGATGCTTGCAACTTCATTTGCTCCTTCAACTGTGTAAATATTCACTTCTGAAGCTCCAAATGGTCATTTCTCAATCTAATAAGCTTGTAACACATGAAATAATAGTTGAACCGAGCCTATCCAATTTTGTAGATGAAGAATGAATGCTTGTTGAATCTTCTTGGTCTTGGATCGTGTAATAGGTCCAGTTGGAACATTTGGAACACCGTGATCCTTATCATCTTCCCCGTCTTCAAAAGGGTTCGTCCTCGAATCAGAAAATCATCACCTACATCAAAAGAACTCAAGTCAGCAACATTGAAAGTAGAATGTGCTGAAAATTCTCATGGAAGATCATTTTATATGCATTGTTATTAATTCTTTCAAGAACTTGATAAGGGTCATCCCCTCTTGGATGTAACTTTGTCTTCCTTTGAGATGGGAATCACTCCTTACGAAAATGTATCCAAACCCAGTTACCGGGTTGAAAAATGATTTCATTCCGTCCTTTGTTAATTCTTGAAGCAACATTGAAATTTTATTTCTCAATTGTCTCCTTCCCCTCTTTATGCAATATTTTGATCCCATTTGCCTTACTTGTGGCTGCTTTACTCACAAAAATATTAGAATGAGTAGAAAGCAAATCAAGACGCGTAAGTGGATTAAATCCGTAAGCAACTTCAAGAAGAGAACAATGAGTGGCAAACATTCGTCCCAAGACTTAATATTATTACAAATAATAGCCCTAAGCAATGCTCCTAATGTTCTATTAACCACCTCAGTTTGGTCATTAATCTGAAGATGACATGTAGTTGAAAACAATAATTTGTTATCCAATTTATGACTTAATATTCTTATAAATAATAGCCCTAAGCAATGCTCCTAATATTTTATTAACCACCTCAGTTTGTTCATGAATCTGAGGATGACATGCAGGTGAAAACAATCCAGCATACTTTCTAAAAGTGACTTAAAAATTTAACTTCCCTATCTTCTTTTGTGTGCAGCAAACATTGGTAACATTGACTACAAAACTTATAAACATCGTAATTCATGGCAAAGGTCATATGGATCGTGATGAGCATTTTCTCCCGTATCTTAGTTTCGCTAACTAAAGTTTTCCAATAACTCCCAAACTTCATTACCTTATATAAACCTCTTGGGATAAGGATTCATATAACACTTCATAAAATAAGATCTACTGATGAATTTCATAGCATTTGAAGGTCATCTAGGTCATGAACCGAAGGTAAATTACCTTAGGGGCATTATGGTCATTTTACACCGTTTCTTGGTTTACCTACTTATCCTTATCCAATGACCACCAAATTTCATATCTAACCTCAACATACTATAATATGCTCAGTATTAAAATTTGATAGGCAGCGGTGCTCTTATAGTAGGTTATTTTAATGTTACTTAAATCTCGAGCTATTTAATCGGTTCAGGGTCTTAACTCACGGTTCTTTGGGTTTCTCTTTCATATATCCTTAATTCATACTTGGTTTAGGG
>NW_019268608.1:334654-334882 GCF_002738365.1 Cucurbita moschata | reverse complement strand
AATGAGGTAAAGTTTAAATATAATTGGTGACAAAAGATGAAACTATAAAATAGAAAGAAATAAGAAAATAATATTCAATTTCAGAGAATCAAACCAGAATCTCCTAGGTGAAAGCCAAATATCCAAATCGTTGGACAACAATGAATTTTTGGTGTAGTTGTCCTAAAGTCCTTTGTCTAATCCCTGAAGAGTTTTACTATGATGTTTTGGGTAATGTCTAACTCTTCG
>NW_019268608.1:328293-333860 GCF_002738365.1 Cucurbita moschata | reverse complement strand
TATTTAATCGGTTCAGGGTCTTAACTCACGGTTCTTTGGGTTTCTCTTTCATATATCCTTAATTCATACTTGGTTTAGGGTTCATATGAAAATCCAAGCGATTTCTACAAGTATTTCTTAACAAAAAATCCAAGGTGGCTACTTGCCTCGTCGTGGACGTTTGGGACGTCCATTCTTAAGCTTCCAGTATCTGAATTATTTCATATTTCCTTCCACATACTCCTTATTGTGTCTATTTTCTGAAACCATAAGATTTTCTAGGAGAATCGGTCTGAAATGGGGCTAAAATTGAGAAAACCCGAGAAAAGGTAAAATTTTGAGTTGACTTGGATAGTTTAGTTGAACTGGCCATATCATCGTTCTCTTCCTCTGTACAGGAAGAAAATATCTTTACTGATGAATTTTGATTTCTAATGATTGCGGGGATAGCTCAGTTGGGAGAGCATCAGATTGAAGATCTAAAGGTCATGTGTTCGATTCATGTTCACCGCATGTGGTTTGCGTTGCACAATTTAGTTGAGTTCTTTTGATGTAGATGATGATAATAAGAATCACGTTAAGCATATTTGTGATCAATGAAATTAATCTCTCAAGTTGAGACGATCCCCCTTATAGAAATCTAAAAATTAATCTCTCAAGTTGAGACGATCCCCCTTTTATAGAAATCTAAGCATATCTTTGTCATTTCGATCCCCCCTTATAGAAATGGTAGATTGCATCTCAGTAATTCAATCAAGCCATGATCAAGTTTCTAGCTTTATCAGAAGGTGTTAATTTCTTTAATACAAGGGTTCTTGCTTCTACAAAAGCTTGGCTCGTTGGGCTGAAGATTACGGTTGGTCTATCATCCTCCAACGGGATCTTCTATCCTCATGACTTGCTCTAATGCGGTCGTTCTTCTAACACAGATGACACATCCCGTTGTCGAGATTGGTAATGTAAGTTTGTAACCCATCCATTGAGGTTCTTGGAATGATTCTATAGCTTATCATTTCCAATTTTGTATAAGAAGGTGTTAATTTCTTTAATACAAGGGTTCTTGCTTCTACAAAAGCTTGGCTCGTTGGGCTGAAGATTACGGTTGGTCTATCATCCTCCAACGGGATCTTCTATCCTCATGACTTGCTCTAATGCGGTCGTTCTTCTAACACATCACGTCCAGTTGTCGAGATTGGTAATGTAAGTTTGTAATCCATCCATTGAGGTTCTTGGAATGATTCTATAGCTTATCATTTGCGGTCGTTCTTCTAACACAGATGACACGTCCAGTTGTCGAGATTGGTAATGTAAGTTTGTAACCCATCCATTGAGGTTCTTGGAATGATTCTATAGCTTATCATTTCCAATTTTGTATAAGAAGGTGTTAATTTCTTTAATACAAGGGTTCTTGCTTCTACAAAAGCTTGGCTCGTTGGGCTGAAGATTACGGTTGGTCTATCATCCTCCAACGGGATCTTCTATCCTCATGACTTGCTCTAATGCGGTCGTTCTTCTAACACAGATGACACGTCCCGTTGTCGAGATTGGTAATGTAAGTTTGTAACCCATCCATTGAGGTTCTTGGAATGATTCTATAGCTTATCATTTCCATGTTGGGAGTAGGATCATGGGTCTTGGGCGAAGGAATCCTTTATTTACTGCCCTTCGAGTTGAAGGAAGTGTCATAAGGCTAATTTTTTTTCACTTTTTTTTATCTATTTTATTGATTTTTTTTAGTGATTTTATTTGATTTTATTTCAATTTGGTCAAACTCACTCATGTGCTCATCTCAATCATTTCAGTCTTGTTGGCGTTCAATAAGAGAGACCTTGGAAATAACCTGTAACTATTCAGCTCGATTATCACATTAACAATTTGAATCAAATAAAGTGGCATTAACCATTTGAATCACCTCAACCCCACTTGTTGAACTTGACCAAATGTCTATAACATAACACTAACAGAGGTACAAAGTAACACAAACAAAGGTACAAAGTAACACTAACAAAGGTACAAAGTTCATAAAAGTCTTTTTAATCTAAAATACCATTGAACTTGACCATTATAGTGCCTCTCAAACGTAGGTAAAGTTTAAATTTGGGTCTCCTTGTCAAACTCACTCGGGTGCACATCTAAACCATGATGGCGTTCAACAAGAGAGACCTCGAAAATAGCCGGATTATCGCATTAACCATTTGAATCACCTCAACCCCACTTGTTGAAATTGAAACAAATATCTATAACATAACACTAACATAGGTACAATGTTCATAAAAGTCTTTTTAATCTAAGATACTATTGAACTTGACCATTACAGTGCCTTCAAAATGAGGTAAAGTTTAAATATAATTGGTGACAAAAGATGAAACTATAAAATAGAAAGAAATAAGAAAATAATATTCAATTTCAGAGAATCAAACCAGAATCTCCTAGGTGAAAGCCAAATATCCAAATCGTTGGACAACAATGAATTTTTGGTGTAGTTGTCCTAAAGTCCTTTGTCTAATCCCTGAAGAGTTTTACTATGATGTTTTGGGTAATGTCTAACTCTTCGACACGTCCTTTCATGTGTGTGATACAGTTCTCAAAGTTACCGCGATGTTTCGAGCTGTTTGATCGTGTGGCTCTTTCTTCAAAAGGGTCAACATCAAACGTCAGGTCTTTGATTGGCAACTCATCCAGAGGAGCGTCGATTGCATCGATTCCAACAACAATCTTCCCATGAGTTTATGGTGCATGACCCATTTTTTATACCATTCACCTTCGAGTGTCACCATAGTTTTGCATCGTCCATGAGATGCATTGCGACCAACGTAACTCTTAGGTCCTATGAGCAAGTTCCAGTAACCTTCAAGTATTGTTCTACGTCAAAAATAAAGCTTTTTAATTCCTTAGCATCTCGGTTTCTCTTTAAGGGGTTGTATTTTCCTCTGCAGTATTTTCATCTTCCGCTTCTATATCATTATTTTCATCTGCCGCTTCTATATCATTATTTTCATCTGCCGCTTCTATATTATTATTTTCATCTGTCGCTTCTATATCATAGAGTCGGTAAGCTTTTGACTCTTCACTAACTACCAGCACAACATAACTCAAACTCTTATCATCTAGCTTAGTTCTCTGAGATGCCTCCTCTTTTTGTCTCTAAATCAACTCGAGCTCACAATATTGTTTTTCTTCCTTCCGCTGTAGCTCCAGAACTAATCGTCGTTGTGCTTTTTCTACCCTTCTTCTATTCTTTTCTAGCATTTTATCTAGCTCTTCTCTCTCTTTTCGTGCTTGTTCTTCTTTTTGTCTTGTAGTAGTAAGAGTGGCTTCTTTCTCTTTCTCAAGCTGCACATCAACATCAACAAACAACTTCGTGCGACCTTCCTCTATTCTCCTCTGTATTTCTAATTTAGTCTCTTCAGAGTTTAGCCCTTCTCCAACTTTCTTCTGAATTAGTTTTTCGATCCTCATAGCTGCATCTTCTTCTGAATTAGTTCTTCCATCCTCCTAGCTGCATCTTCTTCTAACTTCTTCAACTTTGCTTCACGCCTTTTCTTCTCTTCTTCCTCTTTCTTAAGCTTCTCTATGGAATGATTCCGATCAGTGGATGCACAACTAGGACTGAAACTGAACAATTTGGGGAAAGGAGATAACGAGGAAGACCTACTTCTGCGTTGGCGGCTGAGGGAACTTGAACGGCTGCTTCTCTTGGAATGGGTAATGGAATGATAGGGGGAAGGACTTGGGTCCCTTCTGCTTCTCTGACTATGGCGATAGAAATTGGAGCGGTGAGTGTATGACAGAGACCTTGAACCACTTCTCCCCATAAGTTTCAATTGAGTTTGAGTGGCTGCTACAAGCTGAGATATAGCATGCAATACGAATATTCGATTCAAAGACATCTTTGTCTCCATGATTAAGCCTCTCTCAGGATGAAACACCTTGCATGTTCCATTTTGAAACAAAAAGGTAACCCCCTTTGCTTGCAATTTACCACTACTCAACAAATTGTTCTTCAGGTCTGGCACATAAAACACTCCTGTGATTATCATTATGATTCCATTCACTTCTAGTCGTACATTACCCTTTCCGGTTACAACCATGCTTGACATTCCCATTGAAAATGTCCTAGCTTGTGACAGTTATAGCACTCCACTATGGCCTTGTTGAAGGTTTGTCTGCCTCGTCCCCTTCCTCTGCCTCTAAAGCTTCCACGACCTTGACTCCTTCCTCCATCAGACTGCACAACTGGACTCTCCATTGACATAGTTTTATTATGACACACTTAGAAGACTGCTGCTTCTAGTTTTAACTAGTTTAGGGCA
This sequence comes from Cucurbita moschata, assembly GCF_002738365.1. Lineage (NCBI taxonomy): Eukaryota > Viridiplantae > Streptophyta > Magnoliopsida > Cucurbitales > Cucurbitaceae > Cucurbita > Cucurbita moschata. The sequence continues at coordinate 329,568 of NW_019268608.1, read as the reverse complement.
TGGCTCTGATACCAAATTGTTAGGAACAGAAAAAGAAAATTGGAAACATCAGAAGAATTGGGAGAAATCTCTCATCCAATTGAAGAATGACTAAATCAAATCTAATTCAAATAACTAGATCAAATCTAATCCAAATAACTCAATCAAATCTAATCCTAACAGTTACCATATCTATTTGGTATCATATTTATGTCTCGTATCTATATCTCATTTTTATTTTTTTAACTCTGAGATATTTTGCTTTTATAAATAGATATCTTCACGAAAATAAGTTTAATTTATGTTGAGATGGAGAATAAAAATTGACACTTAAAAGGACGTTGATACTTGGGACTTTGATTCCTCTTAGTGTGAAGCTTGCATCTTGCAATTACTTGGGTAGAGAATGTGTTTCACTTAAAATTCACTAAAGAGAAAATAATCAAATAACGAACAATATTTGAGAGAGGACTTTGTTGTAAGATTCGACCCTATCAATTTGAATAGCGTTCTCCAACTAAAAATATTGAACTCTAAAGTATTCACGAGCAAAGTAAGTTTGTTGAAACTATCTATAAAAGTGTTCCAAAGTGAGTCGTGGAGAAGATTTGCCTTAAAATCTAGTTCCAATTAAGGATGTCAATGATGAAGAAGTGCAAGCTGTTGGAAGGTTTGCCGTGGAAAATTTCAGAGGTGGTAGATATAATTTAATCTACAAGCGTGTGGTGGTCTTTTCAGTCCCATATAGGCTTTGACCCAAAATTTTATATTATTGTGATAGAAGCTATAAATGACAACAATATTCATTGGTCAGATATTGCAATTGTGAAGAAGTTCCGTCATATGCATGGGATGCTACCGCCATCCAATAAGCTCTTATCATTTGGAGGAATCTTTTAAGGAATTCATCAAATTCCCTCTCCACAAGTAGTATAAGCTACTATCTCTTTTAAGGAATTCATCAAATTCCCTCTCCACTACTATAAGCTCTTATCTCTTTTAAGGAATTCATCAAATTCCCTCTCTCCACTACTATAAGCTCTTATCTCTTTTAAGGAATTCATCAAATTCCGTTTCCACTACAAGTAGTATAAGCTCTTATCTCTTTTAAGGAATTCATCAAATTCCCTTTCCACAAAGTAGTATAAGCTCTTGATGAAATAAGTCCTCTCTCTATGTGCTTGTGGGACATTACTCAGCCATAATGATATAATAATCCTTTTATAAGTATCTTTTCTTTTTCTCTCGTACCCACCTTATACATAACATGTTAAATTAATTCATACTTAAAAAAAT
>NW_019268608.1:317130-327307 GCF_002738365.1 Cucurbita moschata | reverse complement strand
CCCCGTATCTCTCCCATGCTACATTCCCACTCCCATGCTACATTCGAAAATGAAAAACTATCCCCGCTCATTATGTCGTAAATAAGGAAACATTTAAAAGAACTAATATACTTAGTAATCGTTTCCTTTGTTGATGCATGGTATCAATCCCAGTACTTCTCACATGGGATTCAAACGCTCAACCATCTAAGCTATATCCTCAAGATTCTTACATCACAAAATCCTAAACATCTCGTCATCAACAATAGTGAAAATAAAAAAATAACGCTATTCATTATGTCATAAATAAGGAAAAATCGAATAGAAAATAAAATAGTAATAACGAATAGTTTCTTTTGGAGGTATGGGGTATCGATCCGATCCTCGTACCTCTCGCATGCTAAGCAAGCAATCTACCATCTAAGCTACATTCCCACAATACTTATATCAGAAAACCCTAAATGTCCCGTCATCAAGTGAAAATGAAAAAATATCTCCGCTAATTATGTCATAAATAAGGAAAGGTTGAATAGAAGTAAAATATTAATAACAAATAGTTTCTTTTGGAGATGCGGGATATCCCCTTAACTCTCGCATGCTAAATGAGCTCTACCATCTAAGCTATATCCTCAAGATTCTTACATCACAAAATCCTAAACATCTCGTCATCAACAATAGTGAAAATAAAAAAATAACGCTATTCATTATGTCATAAATAAGGAAAGGTTGAATAGAAGTAAAATATTAATAACAAATAGTTTCTTTTGGAGATGCGGGATATCCCCTTAACTCTCGCATGCTAAATGAGCTCTACCATCTAAGCTATATCCTCAAGATTCTTACATCACAAAATCCTAAACATCTCGTCATCAACAATAGTGAAAATAAAAAAATAACGCTATTCATTATGTCATAAATAAGGAAAAATCGAATAGAAAATAAAATAGTAATAACGAATAGTTTCTTTTGGAGGTATGGGGTATCGATCCGATCCTCGTACCTCTCGCATGCTAAGCAAGCAATCTACCATCTAAGCTACATTCCCACAATACTTATATCAGAAAACCCTAAATGTCCCGTCATCAAGTGAAAATGAAAAAATATCTCCGCTAATTATGTCATAAATAAGGAAAGGTTGAATAGAAGTAAAATATTAATAACAAATAGTTTCTTTTGGAGATGCGGGATATCCCCTTAACTCTCGCATGCTAAATGAGCTCTACCATCTAAGCTACATCCCCCGAATTCTTGCATCATAAAACCCTAAATTTCCCATCATAAGCTACATGACCACAATTCTTGCATCATAAAACCCTAACTTTCCAATCACAAGCTACATCCCCACAATTGTTGCATCATAAAACCCTCAAATTCCCATCATAAGCTACATCCCCACAATTGTGTATCGATCCCCATACCTCTCGCATGCAAAGCGAGTGCTCTACCATCTAAGCTATATCCCAAAAATTCTTATGTCACAAAGTCCTAAACATCTCGTCATCAGAATAGTGAAAATGAAAAACTATCCCGGCTCATTATGTCCTAAATAAGAAAAAATTGAAAAAAAATATATATTTAGTAATCGATTCAATCGGAGATGCAAGGTATTGATCCCCGTACTTTCCACATGGGAAATGAACGCTCTACCATTTGAACTACATCCCTACAATTCTTACATCAAAAAACCATAAACCATACTTTCCACATGTAGTAGTTATAAAATGTCCTTGGACGTTAAAGAGTGAACGTTAACTATATAAGACAATAGTGGATCAACGTATTAGTGTCTAGATATGGTGAGGAGGAAAAGAGTGGCATGAGATATCTGACTAGCCTTAGGAAAACAGAGAGTTGTCGTTGCACAGTGCGAGACATCTACGGCGCGACAATCCTTGAGCTTCCACTCCTCCGTGGTCATAGTATCTAGCTTCACCCCCAAAATGGGTTCCTGAATATCTTTCTCGTATAGATAATCTTCAATTTGCATCTTCTAGAAACTGATATCGAATTCATCAAACTTTTCAATTTTAGTCTTTGAACTTTCGATCTTCACAGATCGTGGTGAATCTCTCCTCGCTCTGATACTAGTTATTAGAATCACACAACAGCGCACACACTTGATCTAAATGAACACAAAGAACATGATAGAGAAAATGTAAGAAGAAATATTGACTAATGGTTTTGTATTAATGACTTCAGGTATGCAAAGAGAGGATATGGAGAATGAGAAATATACATTTAGGAAGCACTGACTAATGGGTATACATATGATTTCAGTTTATTATATATAGCTTCACTATATGTAACCGCCTACTATATATAATTATTTAATATATATTTCTCTATCAGATTTTTACTATAAATCGTCAGCCTTCATATCCAACATTCTAGAGCCCAAATAGTCAGGGATTGATATCCTGCTAGAACACAAAGTCATTTACATGTCCCTAGCAAAATGCCTAGTAGTAACGGAGTCTTACCCAACGATCATTCAGACAAACATCCATCAACCAAAAGGGGTGAAAATGATGACGATAGTACAGTTGAGAAAGAATCTTAGCCATGATGAATCTACACTTGCTGCCATTGTTGTATTCGAAAAGGGGGAGCTCAAGTGTGCCAACCTCAACAAAAACTTTATTGCCACTACATGAACACCACGACCCAAAACAAGAAGGTCAGATATTGGGTTTAACCCTACCAAGAGAGATAAATCACAAGATTAGTTTTAGGTCACCTACCACAAATAGATGTCATACATCTCAACTTGAGCTAGTTGAATTCTACAAATAGCCAAATGGCATGTTCATAGTCGGGTTTATTTGACCTGCAAAGGCTCTTGTCAGTGATCACTCAAATGCTTGGCAAAGACACCAAGCCAACACCTCTACTGAAGAAGGGAGACAAAAACAAACCACTAAATCAACACATGTTCACGCAGAAATACCATCCAGACGGATGAAGAGAAGGGTCGACCACGATAATTTCAAAGCAAATAGAGAGTTATAATAAGTTAAGGTCAGATCAACTTTGAGTTCAAAGCAACAAGAACCAAAGACTGGTTCGAAAATTCTATGGACTAGTCAAAGTTGTCCACAAGATTAGGAAGACATCATATAGGATCCAATTGCTCCTATGGATACAGACTAACCCTGTTGTCCACGTCAGTAACTTGAAACGTTATTATTCCGACCAAGAAAACATCAAGTAAAAGCAGGTGGTATGACGTCATTCAAAGAATTAATTGTTTCAAGCGAAGAAAGTAGGAAAGAACAAACAGAGAAGACTTAAAGAGTTAACAAACCGAGAAGTGATATTCAACAGCTCCTAGTAGGTTGGAAAAGACTCCACAATACTGAGATCAGTTAGAAGCGCGTCGCGAGACCTAAAGTCAGCCTCATCCTACAACGTTGAGTTTATGAAGAGCTGGTTGATAGAGATATTGGCCAAGGCGTGTTGCCTATGGCTACATGTTAGATGTCTCAGCTATTCTTGTAAACGATTTGTGGTTCATGGTGGCATACTCATTCCAAACCCATTTTACTTGCTTTCATCTTAGATAGGCCTTTATTATTATTGTTGTGCCAATACGGGGTGTACGATTAGTCCTCAAAATCATATCTACACCCATCAGGACTAAAATGTCCCAAAATGTACTATAGGAGAACGTGACCAGTTGTTGTTTCTTCACTTTTAGCTTATAACATTGCTTTATTTGAAATTATTTTTAACGTATTTCCTCGCTCACGTTTTCTAAAATATTTCTTCTAAACGTGATTCGAGCATACACTGCTATTGTTCGTTCAGTCTAAATTTTGCATGGTTGACTTGTTCATTGGATTAGAACAAATGTCACATAATCATTGTCGCACTACTTCAAGAGTGCGATTGTGACACTTGAAATTCGTTCAGTTGTGGGCCGCATCTTCTGACTAGTTACGTGAGTTTGGCCTGGAGCATAGGTGTAGCTTGAAAAAGAAATGGTTGGATGCGGACTGCGAATAAGGGTTAGGCCACGAAAGGTTTTTTTTTTACTACATATGGACTTTGGGCTAGTGAGTTAAATTTTGGTTCGTTTGAAAAATTTTAGTTCGTTTTTTAGTTCAAACGAACCCAAATTAAACTTACTAGTTCCTTCTTCCTTGCACGACTCACTCCTATTCTCTATTCTGCCTCTTCTTGCTCTCTGAAACTTCTTTAAAGGCTATTGTTCACCGATTATTTGGGAGCATCTTCCTTAAAAGAATTGTGACCACAGATGACCTATGTAGAAAATTTGTACTCTCTTTCCTAAAATCTTTAGCGGACAACATACCTAAAACAGATGCGCTGAACAGACTGCACTACACCTCGTCTCACCCCCCCGGAGCATATAGATCCACCCAATCGATGAAGACTCAAACCAAACTCGCCCATCCTTTTTGGCACAGGGACGCGAGAACCAATCCGAGTAATCTACAGTGGGGAGACCCCTTAAAGCAACAAGCGAGAATGGCTAGGTTGATAGTAGGGTTAAAGAAAAGGGGAGTATGAAAAGACGTATCGCGTAACCGTCCCTGTAAGCAGCTTCATTCTTTCTTGATCTATGATCCGACTTTATGAAAAAAATCAGTCTTTCAGCTAAAAGTGTGACTGTTGGATATGGATAAGCAGGACCTCTTTGTTCGGGGAAAATCGGAGATGGTGGCTAAGAAAGCTAAGCAGGCAAGTACAGGATGGACAAAATGCACATACAAATTGATTGACATGATCCCTCTCCCTCTCTCTTTGGCTAGTTGGCTAGTTGCACGATAAGCGGGAAAGCATATCAGGTAGGGAAAGAAAGGGTGCTCGATCTTCTGTAAGGCCAACCCTCAACGGCGAGCTCACCAGGCAATGCTATAAGTCCGATAGAAGTTCAAGGTGTCGTCTACTACGGACCAGGAAGCTCTTGGAGGAGCTAACATGAAATGAGAAATACATTCGTTTACGACAACTAATAAATAGACAGTGAACCTTTTGGTAGAAACTGAATGATCCCCTGGCTCGGGCAAGAAAAGGAAAAGGTAGTCGTACTCCTACTTTTTTCGTCGGACGATAGAAAAGTTTGAGCTGAAAGATTGAATCACACCTGGTAAGAAAGGCGGGCTTAGCAGGTTTCTCCAAACGTATAAACAAAAAGAGGAAGCAACCGGTCCTAAAGAGGATACCGATACCCATACATTCTCGCATGGAAGAACCTAGCTGAACCGGATCAAGGGTCCTAACTTAGTTCGACTGACCTTCTTTGGCTAGCCCCGGCCATTGTAACAAGGTCAACCCGTACGTGCTCTTTCCTTTCGTTTAGAGAGATAGCTTACCAGCTTTTTTGACTCATAGCAGCAGTATGAAAAGCGGAATCCTCATCCTGAGTCGAGTCCACATTGCCATACGAATCGACATCGGCCAAACCAAGAGCTCCTATTTTTTTTTTAATGAAAGCGGATCTAACAGTTTTGATAAAACCAACCTCTTCTAAAGAAGAAGTCGCTCTACCTTGTTCATCGTGAACATATGCAGCTCCCACTTTATCTTTGCCTACCGTGAAAAGGAAAGTTCCCTCACAATAGGCCCTCCCAGCTCCCGAACGTCTTTCTATCAATCGAGAGAGGTATAGAATAGTACAACAAACCAACAAGACAAGAATGGACTCATAAGATGGGCGGTCAGGGAAAGGATTTCATTTGTGTTATCCGCCAAGGAAATGATCAAGGAATTCAGATCCTGAATAAAGTACTGTAGGCAAGCGAAGCTTTTGAAAATGAAAGCGTGTAGAACTCATATCCACTTTCTCTTCGATTCGTAAACTTCGGATCTGATCTTCCTTTCCTCTCTGGGTGACTGAGAGAGAATTTAGGCCTGGCGTGCATCCGATTCGATCAACAATAAGGTACAAAGCGGATTGATTAAATGGGCTTGAAGTTCCATTATCGTTAGGTCGAAGATCTCTACTAGGTTTAGTGCACTTTGGTAGTTGCGAATGTTTCCGTAATCGAATGTCTTTCTCATTCGACATTCTCTCTTACCAAGCACTCATACTCGCCAGGGTGAGGAGACAGTCCGTGAGCTAATTGGGTTTCGAGCTTGCGTATACGTGAAAAGAGCTCGCTTTTCGACTTTCTTTTGGCGTTTTGTGCCCGATTCTGTCTTCGGAACCAGTGGAGAGGCTATGATGACTTCAAGCTATTCAAATAGCATGACTGATACTACAAAGAAAGGGTATCTAAGTCACACTAGTAGAATACCGTAAGTCACACTAGTGGAATAACTTTTTCATAATAATTATCTCGATATATCATACCAAAAGTCTGCCTGATGACTGATAAGGTAAGGGGGGGTTTCAAAAGACAAAAGAATGACAATTTAATTTGAACGCATTCTTTTGGGTTAGGCCCATTTTTTTTTTTTCCTTTCAAAATTGTGCTTTGTTTTCTTTTGGAGGGGCATTTCGAGAATTGAACTCAAGACCTTTCGAGAATTGAACTCAAGACCTCTTGCACTTAATGCAAGAATCATACCACTACACCAAATGCCCTTATAATGGACCATATATTTTGTTTATGGAATGTATCATCATTATTTCATTTATTTTCTTTGTTAATGAAATCCATGAGCAATAATCATTATATCTTTTAAATCTAGACCGTTGTTAAATTATTTACATAGGGTTTACGATAATTACTGTAGAGAGGAGAAAAAAGAATAGAAGTACTGTAAAAAGATAATTACTGTAGAAGGATAATTACTGTAGAGAGAAGAAAAAAGAATAGAAGTAGTGTAAAAAGAATAAAAGTTATGTTCTAAAAAAGATAATTACTAAGAAAAAAGAATAGAAGTAGTGTAAAAAGATAATTACTATAGAAAGATAATTAATGTAGAGAAGAGAAAAAAAAAGAATAGAAGTAGTGTAAAAGTGTTAGGCTATGGAGCCTGATACTCATTTATAGCTTGGTCAACGGTTATATCCGGTAAAGCTATATTTGGTAAGCTATATATAGTAAAGCTATATATGGTAAGCTATATCTGGTAAAGCTATATATGGTAAATAGTTATACATAGTAGATGGCTAAATCTGGTAAAGCTATATATAGTAAACTATACCATATATATATCTGGTCTGGTAGAGCTTTGAAAATGTACTTTTCTCTGTAATTCTCTCTGTACATACGTGAAGTCATCAATAAAAAAAAATCCTTTTAGCCAGAGTTCTCCTTGCAATTTTCTCTATCATTTTCTTTATGTTCATCTAGATCGAGTGTGTGCGTTGTTGTGCGATCCTAACAACTGGTATCAGAGCTAACGACTGATATCGATCCTAACAACTGGTATCAGAGCTAGGCAGAAGTCAGAGCCAGACGGAAGACAGAGCCAGGCGAAAGTCAGAGCCAGGCAGAAGTCAGAGCCAGGCAAAAGACAGAGCCAGACGGAAGACAGAGCCAGGCGGAAGTCAGAGCCAGGCAGAAGTCAGAGCCAGGCTGAAGTCAGAGCCAAGGCAAAATTCACCTCGATCTGTGAAGATGGAAAGTTCAAAGATTGGAACTGAGAAGTTTGATGGATCCGATTTCGGTTTCTGGAAGATGCAGATTGAAGATTATCTGTACCAGAAAGATCTTCACGAACCTCTGTTGGGGGTGAAGCCGGATACCATGACCACGGAACAGTGGAAGCTCAAGTATCGACAAGCCTTGGGGCTGATCCGATTGATGCTATCCAGAAGCGTGGCATTCAACATTATCAAGGAGAAGAAAACGTCAAGTCTGTTAAAGACGCTGTCGAATATGTACGAAAAACCATCGGCTATGAACAAGGTGTATTTGATGCGGAGATTGTTATGAGTCCTTGTGAGAACTACATTATGAGCAAACATAAACGAGTTAGCTTCACAAAGACTGATAGAGAATTGAAGAAAAGTACCGGAAGCGTCGCTGAAACTCTAGAGAGGGGTTGCGTCGGCCGAAAGCGTCGCTGAAACTTTAGAGGGGGTTGCGTCGTCCGGAAGCGTCGTTGAAGCTCCACAGGGGGTTGCGTCGGCTGGAAGCGTCGCTGAAGCTCCAGAGGGAGTTGCGTCGTCTGGAAGCGTCGCTGAAGGTCCAGAGGGAGTTGCGTCGTTCGGAAGCGTCGCTAAAGCTCAAGAGGGGGTTGCGATGGCCGGAAGCGTAGCTGAAGCTCTAGAGGGGGTTGCGTCGTCCGAAAGCGTCGCTGAAGCTCCAGAGGAGGTTGCGTCGGCCGGAAGCGTCGCTGAAACTCTAGAGGAGGTTGCGTCTGCCGGAAGCGTCGTTGAAGATCCAGAGGGAGTTGCGTCGTCTGGAAGCGTCGTTGAAGCTCCAGAGGGGGTTGCGTCGTCCGGAAGCGTCGCTGAAGCTCCAGAGGGGGTTGCGTCGCCCGGAAGCGTCGCTGAAGCTCCAGAGGGGGTTGCGTCGTCCGGAAGCGTCGCTGAAAGCTCTAGAGGGGATTGCATCGTCCGGAAGCGTCCCTGAAGCTCCAGAGGGGGTGGCGTCGTCCGGAAGCGTCGCTGAAGCTCCAGAGGGGGTTGCGTCGTCCGGAAGCGTTGCTGAAGCTCTAGAGGGGGTTGCGTCGGCCAGAAGCGTCGCTGAAACTCCAGAAGGGGTTGCGTCGGCCGAAAGCGTCGCTGAAACTCCAGAGGAGGTTGCATGGGCCTGAGACTCTTGCTGAGAAACCAAAGGTGAAGCAAGTGGGAGTTGATGTTGAGTTGCTCAAAGATTCACAGAGTGATGTTGTAGCGGATACTCAAGAAAATCTTGAGACTCTTGCTGAGAAACCAGAGGTGAAGCAAGTGGGAGTTGATGTTGAGTTGCTCAAAGATTCATAGAGTGATGTTGTAGCGGATACTCAAGAAACTCCTGAGACCCTTGCTGAAACACTAGAGGTGAAGCAGGTGGGAGTTGAGGTTGAGTTGCTAAAAGATTCACATAGTGATGTAGCAGATACTCAAGAAACTCCTGAGACTCATGCTGTTGGCGAGGAACCCAGTCTATCATTCAAAACACAGAAGGGGATACCATTTCACTCGGAGGTTGGTTGAAGATGGTGATGTGTTTTGAGAAGATAGAGGGTGCAAAGAATCCAGCAAACATGTTGACAAAATGTGTTGATGTTGGAATATTGAGGTTGTGCAAAACCTCAATTGGTATGGTGCAGTGAAGATGCTCATGGTCGTTTGAGAGTGAAATTCTTGGTTGACTAGATCAGTCTCCAAGTGGGAGAATTGTTAGGCTATGGAGCCTGATACTTATTTATAGCTTGGTCAACGGTTATATCCGGTAAAGCTATATTCGGTAAGCTATATATAGTAAAGCTATATATTGTAAAGCTATATCCGGTAAAGCTATATATGGTAAATAGTTATAGAGTAGATGGCTAAATCTGGTAAAGCTATATATAGTAAACTATACCATATATATATCTGGTCCGGTAGAGCTTTGAAAATGTACTTTTCTCTGTAATTCTCTCTGTACATACGTGAAGTCATCAATAAAAAAAAATCCTTTTAGCCAGAGTTCTCCTTGCAATTTTCTCTATCCTTTTCTTTGTGTTCATCTAGATCGAGTGTGTGCGTTGTTGTGCGATCCTAACAACTGGTATCAGAGCTAACGACTGATATCGATCCTAACAAAAAGAATAAAAGTTATGTTCTAAAGAATAAAAGTTATGTTCTAAAAAGATAATTACTGTAGAAAGATAATTACTGTAATTATAAAAAGATAATTAATGCAGAGAAGAGAAGAAAAAAGAATAGAAGTAGTGTAAAAAGAATAAAAGTTATGTTCTAAAAAAGATAATTACGGTAGAGAGAATTGGATGGTTCCATTTTTTAGGCTCATCTTTTGATGAATGAACATAGGGGCATTCCAAGAAAATTAATGCAGAGAAGAGAAGAAAAAAGAATAGAAGTAGTGTAAAAAGAATAAAAGTTATGTTCTAAAAAAGATAATTACGGTAGAGAGAATTGGATGGTTCCATTTTTTAGGCTCATCTTTTGATGAATGAACATAGGGGCATTCCAAGAAAATTAATGCAGAGAAGAGAAGAAAAAAGAATAGAAGTAGTGTAAAAAGAATAAAAGTTATGTTCTAAAAAAGATAATTACGGTAGAGAGAATTGGATGGTTCCATTTTTTAGGCTCATCTTTTGATGAATGAACATAGGGGCATTCCAAGAA
>NW_019268608.1:301983-317083 GCF_002738365.1 Cucurbita moschata | reverse complement strand
AATTAATGCAGAGAAGAGAAGAAAAAAGAATAGAAGTAGTGTAAAAAGAATAAAAGTTATGTTCTAAAAAAGATAATTACGGTAGAGAGAATTGGATGGTTCCATTTTTTAGGCTCATCTTTTGATGAATGAACATAGGGGCATTCCAAGAATTGAACTTGGGACCTCTCGCACCTTAAGCGAGAATCATACCTTAGTTTCATTTATGACAAACTCATATGAAACATAATTGCATTAATAGTACTAAGAGTTGGAGTCTATAAACATTTCATGAACTTAAGTGCAACTCATGCTTCATTAAAGATGGATAAACTTTAGTTAAGTAACTGGAACTTTAGATTACTTCATGTGGAGCTTCAATTACTCTATGTTAGCTACTATCTTTACGATTTATTAATTGGACACGAGTTCTTGGATTTAGGGGATTGTTTTATGTAATTTTCAACTACAACTTATGTTTTCAAATTTTTAGGTCATAATTTAGGTAGTGGTTGTATATTATGGATGAACACTAGAATTTCTATCGTGTTCACCACAACTACTCTATTTTTTGTTTGAAGGCTATAATTTTCATCTATGTTGTATGGCAATAAAATTTGTTTAGATGAAATTTTAGTTAAAGTTGCATATTTTACTTCTTGCGAGTAAAAAATTTGTTTCTTAGCATAATATGAATTTAGTTGCAGAGTTATTAGGAATAAGATGGAGAAAGAAATTTTCTTTAAAATAATAAACAAACAAGTACATCTTTGTTGTTGTCTCATTGTGATTTTGCAAAAAGCTTAACTAATAAGAAATATCAAGGTAAATCAAGAATATATCCTACACGTCATTCAAGATGACAATAAAATGGAGTTAAATTGAACGCAGTTTAGTTTCATGTTAGTAGGTTTAAGATGAAGCATAATTATATTAATGATATTAAAGAGAAATTCGTGTTTTATTAGAAGAGACCAACTTCATTTAAGGTACTAGGAGTTTAAACTACTTCCATTGTAATTTCAATCACTCCACAATGATTACAAATTTAGGGTTGGCTACTTGGACATCAATTATCAACTTTAGGTTATAATTTAGGTAGTAGCCATTATAATATTAATGAGCATAAGAGCTACAATTCTTCCATGGACCATATGTGTTATAGTTAAATGAATATATATATACTATGTATGTCGAGGTTTGAGTAAAGCACAAAGTAGTAAGGAACACCATTGTTAACTCTAAAGCCACCCACAACTCATGATGGAGACCGATACAAAATATTTTAACATCCTTTGGCATCAAGATATAGGAAAGATGAACGCCGTCAAATTGGAAGCTTTTCCTCCACAATGAGAACTCTAATCAAGCTGGAGCCTTGGACTAGGCAAATTGTTTAGTGATAGTTGAAATGGTTGACTTCGAAGTCGTGTCAGGAATGAACGTCTTGCTGAAACACAATGTCAGTTACATGCCCCTAGCAAAATAACTAGTAGTAATGGAGTCTAATCCGACGATCATTCAGAAAAACATCCATCAACCAAGAGGGTTGAAAATGATGTCGATACTACAGTTGAGAAAGAATCATAGCCATGATGAATCTATGCTTGCTGTTATTGTTGTAATTGAAAAGCGGAGCTCGAGTGAGCCAACCTCAATAGAAACCTTGTTGCCACTACATGAACACCACGACGCAAACATGGTCAGATAATGGATTTATCCCCACCAAGAGAGATAAAAACAAGGTCAGATACTGAAGAAGGGAGACAGAAACAAACCACTGAAGCAACACATGTTCACAAAGAAATATCATCTAGACGGATGAAGAGAAGGGTCAGTCGGAAGCGTCAACCACAATAATTTCAAGAAAAATAAAGAGTTCATATAAGTTAAGTTCAGATAAACTTCGAGTTCAAAGCAACAAGAACCAAAGACTGGTGTGAAAATACTATGGACTAGTGAAAGTTATCCATAAGATTACGAAGACATCATATAGAATCCAATTGCTCTTATGGATGCGGACTAACCTTGTTGTCCATGTTAATAACTTGGAACGTTATTATTTCGACCAAGAAGACATCAAGCAGAAGCAAGTGGTATGACGTCATACAAATAAGAAAAAGTTTCAAGCGAAGAATGTAGGAAAGACATGAATAGAGAAGACATGAAGACTCAACAAACCGAGAAGTGATTTTCAACAGCACCTAGTAGGTTGGAAGAGACTCCTCATTATGAGATCAGCTGGAAGCGCATTGAGAGACCAAAAGTCAGCCTCTATCAATAAATTGTGTTGGGGCAGATGTCACAGTCATGATTTCCCAAGGCGTGTTGCCTGTGGTTGCATGTTGCATGTCTCAACAATTCTTGTAAACGATTTGTTGTCCAAGGCGGTTATTTGGGCAATGTTATTGTTTACCAATTATTTGGGCGACATGCCTTGAGCAATCATGACCGTTACAATTGGCTAAGACATTTGTTGTCCAAGAGACACCTCTTCTGAGGTCATGATTGGCTAAGACATTTAAAGAAGTTTTACCTAGGGCAACTTCTATCACAATCCTCTTCTCGCTCTCTGAAACTTCTTTAAATGTTATTGTTCACTGGTTATTTGGGTGCATCTTCCATAAAAGGATTGTGATGATAGATGACATAGGTAAAACTTCTATTGGGAGGTCAGTGCAATAGAGAATCTGTGTCCCTTTCCTGAAACCTTCAGCGTTCAACATAACAGAGAGTTCGTAGAAAAAATATCATAGAACAATTTGTGTAATGCCTTTGAAGTTAGGCTCGAGGCTCTATCTTATATCCCAAGAATATGGTACATTCTCTATTCACATAGAAATTCTGCAATAGAAAGTGGTACCCTCGTCTTCTTTTACAAAACTTTCTCAAGTCCTCATGTAATGATTTGAAAGTGGTACCCTCATCTTCTTTTATAAGACTACCTCGGCCTTCATAGAATGATTATGCTATGTTGATTCTTAAAGAAGGGAGTAGGAGTAAGAGTAGATGACTCTTTATCGTCCAAGTCCCGAAAAAGTAAGTCTTTATGTCAAGAGAGGAGAAGAATCCTCATAGTTTCCAAGATTTGAAGAGAATCATACATACACAAATTTCCTTTGTTTGTTTATTCTTGTTGTTTCCTCTCTTTAATTAACATGTTATAAAGACACTGGTAAATTATAATTAAATATAGCATCTTTTTTTTTTCTTTTTTTCTTTCCCAATATCCTTATGAACTTCTTGGTTCAAGGTTTAAAAAACCTATTTCAAATTTTATTATATTGCATGCTTCAATTTGATATAATTGTTAGAAAGCAAATCAAGACGCGTAAGTGGATTAAATCCGCAAGCAACTTCAAAAAGAGAACAATGAGTGGCAAACATTCGTCCCAAGACTTAATATTCTTACAAATAATAGCCTTAAGCAATGCTCCTAATGTTCTATTAACCACCTCAGTTTGCTCATTAATGTGAAGATGACATATAGTTGAAAACAATAATTTGTTACCCAATTTATGACTTGTTGAAAATAATAATTTGTTACCCAATTTATGACTTAATATTCTTATAAATAATAGCTCTAAGCAATGCTCCTGATATTTTATTAACCACCTCTGTTTGCTCATGAATCTGAGGATGAAAGGCAGGTGAAAACAATAATTTGGTACCCAATTTATCCACCATACTTTCCAAAAGTGACTTAAAACTTTAACATCCCTATCTTTTTTTGTGTGCAGCAAACATTGGGAACATTGACTACAAAACTTATAAACATCGTAATTCATAGCAAAGGTCATATGGATCGTGATGAGCATTTTCTCCCATATCTTGGTTTCGCTAACTAAAGTTTTCCAATAACTCCCAAACTTCATTACCTTATATAAACCTCTTGGGATAAGGATTCATATAACACTTCATAAAATAAGATCTACTGATGAATTTCATAGCATTTGAAGGTCATCTAGGTCATGAACCGAAGGTAAATTACCTTAGGGGCATTATGGTCATTTTACACCATTTCTTGGTTTACCTACTTATCCTTATCCAATGACCACCAAATTTCATATCTAACCTCAACATACTATAATATGCTCAGTATTAAAATTTGATAGTCAACAGAGCTCATATAGTGGGTTATTTTAATGTTACTTAAATTTTGAGCTATTTAATCGGTTCAGGGTCTTAACTCACGGTTATTTGGGATTTTCTTTCATATATCGTTAATTCATACTTGTTTTAGGTTCATATGAAAATCAAAGCGATTTCTACAAGAATTTCTTAACAAAAAGTCCAAGGTGGCTACTTGCCTCGTCGTCGACGTTTGGGACATCCCTTCTTGAGCTTCCAGTATCTGAATTACTTCAAATTTCCTTCCACGTACTCCTTATTGTGTCTAGTTTCTGAAACCATAATATTTTCTATCAGAATCGGTCTGAAATGGGTTTAACATTGAGAAAACCCGAGAAAATGTCAAATTTTGTGTTGACTTGGACAGTTCAGTTGAACTGGCCATATCATCGTTTTCTTCCTCTGAACAGGAAGAAGATGCAAATTTTTTGCGTCGCCGCCATCTGAAACTCGGCCTGTACAACCACATTTACAACATTTCTCTCCTCGATTTCTTCGTGAAACTTAAAGATGGGCATTACAAGGAAGGGCTAGGGATTGATTTGATGATACCTTCTCGTGGATCGTAGCCTAAGATATTCACTTCGAAAGTTCATCCAAAATTTGATTTATCGCTGGAGATAAAACAAAGAATTTCTTATTGGGTAGCCGATTCTAGGGGTTTCAAGGCCCTATTTCTTCATTGAACCTCTTCCATATCCTTTCTTCAGGCTAAAGGAATTGGTTTGGAGGAACGTCTTTGAGTGTAATTCTTATTCTATAAAAAAATTAATGATTCGGGAAGTTTATAAAAATTAGAAAAAGTACCATTTTCTCAATGTTTTTTCAATTTTACTTGTTCTTTGCTTCTAGATACAACCTAGTGGGGATTATACACTGTCTCATGAGACCTTGAGTGTTGCAAATTCTCCTCTCATTCGAAAACTTTCTGTCATCCAAAGTGCTTATTCTAAAATAGGTCAGGGTACAAGGTTCTTATTTGCCTTCTTTTTCCCAAGTGGCTTCTTCTACTCTATGATTCTTCCATAGAATCTTAACAAGAGAGATTTCCTTGTTTCTCAATCATTTGACTTTCTTGTCTATTATTTGAATCCGGTCTTCTTTATCCTTTAGGTCATCTTTCAAGAAGAGAGTTTCATGAGCCAGTACATGCAAACGATCTAGGGTCTACTTCCGTAGTACGGATACATGAAAGATATTATGTACTGCAGACAAGTTTGGGCATTGCCCGATTCTATAGGCCACAGATCCAATCCTTTCTAATATCTCAAAGGGACGGATAAACCTAGGGCTTAGCTTCCCCTTTTTACCCTACCTGAGCACCCCTCTCATGGGGTGCTACCTTTAGGAATATATGATCCCCTACCTATGATTCCATGTCCTTGCGCCTTAGGTCTGCATTGCTTTTCTCTTGGCTTTGTGTGGTTTGTATCCTAGCTTTAATCTTCTAGACTGTGGCGTTGGTAATTTGCACCAGCTCTGACCTAATAATTGTCGTTTGCCCCCCTCCTTCCCAAAAGATAGGGGATCGAAATCTTCGTCCATAGAGAACCTCGTATGTGGCCATTTGTATGGTGGCTTGGCAAGTATTATTATAAGCGAAATTCATAAGGGGTAGGTACTTATCCCAACTTCCTACAAAATCCATCTCATATACCCTCAACATGTCTTCCAATATTTGCTTGAGCATTTCTGTTTGACCATTTGTTTATGGGTGGAATGTCGTACTATAACTGCGTACCCAATGCCTTTTGTTGAATTTTCCAGAAGCGAGATTTAAATCTGGCATCTCGGTCTAATACTATTGTCTTTTGTTGAATTTTCAGAAGTGTACCCCATACCTTTACTGATGAATATTCATTTTTAATGTTAGCAAGAGTAGCTGGAGATTGTTAGACTGAAGATTTGAAAGTCACACGTGTTTTATCCACGTTCAACGCACCTAATACAAGTTTATTATTTGACTATACAATCTAAAAACATAACTTGCTTATTCAATCTAAAATTAGTGATTATTTCTTTTTTATACGTAATGAATTAGCGGAAATACCTTTAATTATGAATTTTCATTTTTAATATTAGCGGGGATAGCTCTGTTGGGAGAGCGTGAGGCTGAAGATTTGAAGGTCACGTGTTTGATCTCCACGTTTACCGCACCTAATTATAGTTGCATAACTCGACTATTCAATCTAAAATTAGTCATTATTCCTTTCTGAAATCTCAATGAATTATCTAAAATACCTAACGTGTTCTAGTTCACCGCACCTTATACAAGTTGGATAACTTGAATATCTTATTAAAAATTAGTGATTATTTCTATTTAAAATTTCAATGAATTAGCGAAAATACCTTTACTGATGAATTTTCATTTTTAATGTTAGTGTGGATAGCTTAGTTGAGAGAGTGTTAGATTGAAGATCTGAAGGTCTCGTGCTCGATCCATGTTAACCACTTCTAAAATTTCAATTAATTAGCGGAAATATCTTTACTTAAAAACATTCATTTTTAATGTTAGCGAGGATACCTCAGTTTGGAGAGCGTCAGATTTAAGATGAAGGTCACTTGTTCAATCTCCACGTTCACCGCACTTGTTTCTATTTGCATAACCTGACTATTCAATAAAAAATTAGTCATTATTTCTTTTGAATCAGCGAAAATATCTTTACTGATGAATTTTCATTTTTGATGATTGCGGGGATAGCTCAGTTGGGAGAGCGTCAGACTGAAGATCTGAAGGTCACGTGTTCAATCCACGTTCACCGCACTTGGTTCATGGCACCTTATAGTTTAGTTGAGAATTTTTATTTTTAATGTTAGCAGGGATAGTGATTATTATTTCTTTTTAAAATATAATGAATTAGTGGAAATAGCTTTACTTATGAATTTTTAATTTTAATGTTAGCAGGGATAGCTCAGTTGGGAGAGTGTTAAACTAAAGATTTGAAGGTCACGTGTTTAATCTCCACGTTCACCGCACTTGTTTCTATTTGCATAAGCTGACTATTCAATAAAAAAATTAGTATGAATTACATAACTTTATTCAATCTAAAATTAGTGATTATTCCTTTTTAAAAATAATGAATTAGCAGAAATACCTTTACTTATGATTTTTTTTCTTCAAATATTAGCGAAGATAACTCAGTTTTGAGTGTCAAACTGAAAATTTAAAGGTCATGTGTTTGATCCATGTTCACCGCGAAGATAACTCAGTTTTGAGTGTCAAACTGAAAATTTAAAGGTCATGTGTTCAATCCATGTTCACCGCACCTGATTCACGTCACATAACTTGACTTCTGACTATTTAATTTAAAATTAGTGATTATTTCTTTTTAAAATATCAATGAATTAGCTAAATACTTTACTAATGAGTTTTCATATTTAATGTTAAGTGGATAGCTTAGTTGGGAGAGTGTCACTATAGATCTCAAGGTCACGTGTTTGATCCACGTTCACCGCACCTGATTCACGTCACATAACTTGACTTCTGACTATTTAATTTAAAATTAGTGATTATTTCTTTTTAAAATATCAATGAATTAGATAAATACCTTACTAATGAGTTTTCATATCCTTACTAATGAGTTTTCATATTTAATGTTAGGTGGATAGCTTAGTTGGCAAAGCGTCCCTATAGATCTCAAGGTCACGTGTTTGATCCACGTTCACCGCACCTTTTTAAAATATCAATGAATTAGCTAAATACCTTACTAATGAGTTTTTATTTTTAAAGTTAGGTGGATAGCTTAGTTGGGAGAGCGTCACTATAGATCTCAACTAATGAGTTTTTATTTTTAAAGTTAGGTGGATAGCTTAGTTGGGAGAGCGTCACTATAGATCTCAAGGTCACATGTTTGATCCACGTTCACAGCACCTGATTCAAATTGACTAAGTTGCATAACTTTACTATTCAATCTAAAATTAGTGACCTTTTTAAAATATCAATGAATTAGCTAAATACCTTACTAATGAGTTTTCATTTTTAAAGTTAGGTGGATAGCTTAGTTGGGAGAGCGTCACTATAGATCTCAAGGTCACATGTTTGATCCACGTTCACAGCACCTGATTCAAATTGACTAAGTTGCATAACTTGACTAATCAATGAATTAGCTAAATACCTTACTAATGAGTTTTCATTTTTAAAGTTAGGTGGATAGCTTAGTTGGGAGAGCGTCACTATAGATCTCAAGGTCACATGTTTGATCCACGTTCACAGCACCTGATTCAAATTGACTAAGTTGCATAACTTGACTATTCAATCTAAAATTAGTGATTATTTCTTTTTATAATTACTTGACTATTTAATCTAAATTTAGTGATTATTTCTTTTTAAAATTTCAACTAATTAGAGTAAATAATTTTACTGATGAATTTTCATTTTAATGTTAGCTTCGATAGTTGAATTGGGAGTGGGAGTGGATTCCTAATTCTTTATATGACTATAAATGCTCCATAAGACATTTAGTAAAATGACTCATTTTATTGCATAGAACAATAAAATTGACGTTCCCTTAGAATTGTCAATACATTCTATTTTCAATGTTTCTAAATTGAGTCCTTTTGATGTATGGTGATGATTTTTCTGATTCGAGGACGAATCCTGAAGAGGGAGATGATGATAAGAATCACGATGTACATTCTACTTTCAATGTTGCTGAGTTGAGTTCCGGTAACAATCGAAGAAATAAAATAAAATAGTAACAACAACAATAATAATAATAATAATATAAATAAATAAATAATAAAAAAAATATATATATATATATATAAACATTTGCTAACGGATCCGTACTCCTTCCTTCAATCTCTCACCACTCCTTCCCTAACAATAAATCTGGCAATCAATCAGTAATTCTTTTCTGTAAAGATTTACCCAGAATTTACAAGAAGTTTAAGCAGATTTAGTTTGGGCTGAGGAGATACGTCATTTGAAGAGGTCAGTAGTGACATGTTAAATCTTCCTCTTATTTTATTAAGTAATATTAATTTGGTTACAATTATTTTGTTTTGAATTAGAGATTAAAGAAAAATAATTTTGTATGAGTTTTAGGAAATCAAAACCAATTATATTTTAGATCTCATGAATTGTTTAGATCTCTGAATTGTTACAATGATTTAGGTTGTCAATCAAAAGGGAAGATTTGGAAGTAAGGATAGATTAACAAAATTGGCCAATAATATCTCCAAAATAATTAGAAGATGGAAGATGGAAGATGGAAGATGGAAGATGGAAGATGGAAGATGGAAGATGGAAGATTGAGAAAAGATTTTGTTGAACATAATTTAAAAAAAAATAAAATAGGAAACATTTAGAGGGCAAGGAACTCCATCAAATTTTGTCTAACAAGAAATATCAGAATTTAAGAATGGTCAATGTAAATTAGAGAAATAATTTTATAGAGTTCAAACTTGAAATTGATGTCATGGGCGTTGACTTGGAGTTCAATGGACTTTCATTAAGGATAACGACGGAATCGAACTTTCGTTAAGGATATATTTGTGACGACGACTTAAGCTAACCAGGTAAGTGACCTTACTATCGGCATGGTTATATTTGATGTTGACACGTTCCCTGTGGTTCTGCACATGTCATATATATATATTGATATGTGTGAATTGTCTATGGATCGATATACTTCCTATATGTTATGTTATGTTATTATAGGTGGTTTGTATGATAATAATTATGGTATGATGTACTCAAGGATATGTTTGAGATAGGATATGAGAAGGATGCACAAAACGAAATGTAACGATAGAAGTAAGATACGTTCATAAAACGTTGAGGTTAGGTTAAATACCGGAGTGCTATGGATAGGAGAGATTGATGAAAGAATACGGTTAGGTTATGGGTAGAAAGGGATAGGTTTGTGATAGATTGATAGAACGATAGCGTTATGGTAAGTTAGAGAACGATATGACTATGAAGTGTTTACGTTATGACTTGTTTATGATATGGTACATTGTATGCTAGATTATTGTGCTTAAGTAAGAAAGGGCTAGGGATTTATTTGATAACTTCTCGTGGATCGTAGCCTAAGATATTCGCTACCAAAGTTCATCCAAAATCTGATTTATCGCTAGAGATAAAACAAAGGATTTCTTATTGGGTAGCCGATTCTAGGGGTTTCAAGGCCCTATTTCTTCATTGAACCCCTTCCATATCCTATCTTCAGGCTAAAGGAATTAGTTTGGAGGAACGTCTTTGAGTGTAGGACCTTAATTTCCAAAAATCATTCTCGGTATGCAACTCACTCGAAACGCCAGATTTTCGATCTCGCGGGTAGCTTGTTCTACGACGTCTCAGCTCTCGATTCCTTCATCAAGTTTACTCAACTTCTTCCTCTGAAGCTAGAGGAATCCTTAATTTGAAGGAAAAGAGATCGTAGATAGAAATTTTGACTCTTATTCCTAATTTAATTTCGAAACCTATTTCCTTCAATTTGGCATGCTCTCGAGGTTATTTTTCTTCGTGGTCTTCTATGGAAGCATTCCTTGGAGGTGTAGAAACTGATTGGAATCATTCTTGCTCGATGAGTCATCATGTATCCTCGGATTGGATTTTCAAGTTTTTCTTGAAGTTCTTCAATGGCAGATTGAATTGGGGGAATGGTTTCTTGGCACTTTCAGCACTCTATTCCTTCATAGAACTTGTGGGTAATTTTGTTCAGAAACTGTAGGAATAAGTTTGAAGAGAAATGGTGGAGGATTGCTCTCGAATTTGGAAGAAATCTTAGAGTAGGAGACCCACAATCTAAACGCTTATTGCCTTTAATTGGTGGATCGACCTTTCTCGATTCTTATTTCGTATTGTTGCTCCTACTTCCGACCTTATAGGAGGAGCTTAAACCGACATTGAGAGCTCCAGAATCTTCGTTATTTAGAGATCAAACTTTCTGGATAATTTTTTTGGAGATATCAACTCCAATCATAGCCTTACCAACCTCGACTTTGAATACTAGTCGTTGGATGTGATGACCCGTGCGTGTTCGTTCTAGATCATATCCAATTTTGGAGAAGATCCAACGGTTGAGATTTCAGTTCGAAATATTTTGCTCGGATGGTCACGGTAGATGCTTTGATTTAAATTAGAGTGGCATTTCTGTAATTATCCATTCTTCCAGGGGTATTTTGGTAATTTGCCACTTTTTAAATATTTTATTATTATTTTTCTCAAAAAAATCCATAATTTTTCTACAAATTTCTCTTCCCCCTTTTTTTTTTTTTATCATTTTCCCCTTTTTTTTGAATCTTGAGATTCCTTCTAGATAAGGAATTACAAATCCGGAAAGATTCTTGATAATTGATAAAATGACTTTTTTGCCCTTTTGATTTACTTTTTTCTTTCAAATCCTTTTCGAAAGGCCTTTAACTCCTTGAAATCACTTGTTAGGGTACACGAGTGACTTGACTAAGTACTTTGTTCTTGCTTAATCCTTTAATTTTTTTTCCTTTCTATCCTTTCGGTCTTTCACAAGTGGCTTATTCTTATGGGAGATAATTTCCTTCATTTTTGGGTGTTACATATACATACTCGTTACAAACACAAAATAAGAAGCAGATTCAAAAGAAGAACAAAAAATACTAGATTAAAAACAGAGGTTAGTCCATGGCCCACACTCCAAAGTCCGCTCTCATCCATGACTAACTCTTAGTTACTTGAAAAAAAATGATAAACATGGAGTGAGTAGAACTTAGTAAGTAGCATACTAGAACTCTTAGTTACTTGAAAAAAAATGATAAACATGGAGTGAGTAGAACTTAGTAAGTAGCATACTAGTAGGTTCTTAATCGCGACCTTAAGCTAGGATATTACTTCTTGTTATGTTTTCAAGATCTTATACTAATCTTGAAAACCTTCCCCTAAAATAACCTTCAATTTTCTCCCCATGAACACAATTTTCTCCCCATCTCTCTTTTTTTAAACCCTTTGAAAGTTAAAAGAGTAGTTTTGAAGCTTTTTTTTTTTTTTTTTTGAAAATTCAACGGTATTTTTTTTTATAAAAAAATTATGAGTATTTTTTTGAGATAAAGTGCAAAGTTCAATGGTATTTTTATTAATTTAGATTATAATTAAAAAAAAATACAAATTTTTGTGGATTAAGTTAATATTAATTTTATTAAAATACATAACACTACATCAAAATTAATTTATTCCGACTAAAATTAAAACTAAAAAATCAATTTATTTTAAAACTAAAATGTATTTAAGGATTTTATTTCTTAGACCTATCTTTCTAAATTATGGATTTTATTTCTCTTTGGTCAAAACAATCCTTAAAGCACAAAATTTGTTGTTAGTTAGTCAATTATAATATTTGACAGGCTAGTTTTTAAACTACTTTAAATGGGTGTAAAGAAAGCATGAGAATAACTTAGTGTCACTAATCTGACACGTGTTGAGCATGTACTGAACACTTGTTAATACAATGGATACATTACATATTTATAATCCATCGTATCAGACACTTGACTTTGAATATATTTTGAGAGTGAAACGTACATTAAGCTTTTTTGAAGTATACAAATATATAAACTTATTTATATGAATTTATCTCTAATATAAAATTGAAATTTTTTTTTGAAATAATTCTTTTTAATTAACGTATCATTGTCACATCGGTGTCCAAGTTTTTTAAGAATGACATGTTACAAACAGAAAAAAAAACGGTAAAGATCCTAAGAATTGGGAGAAATCTCTCGTCCAATTGAAGAATGACTAAATCAAATCTAATTCAAATAACTAGATCAAATCTAATTCAAATAACTCAATCAAATCTAATCCTAACAATCCCTCCCTTAAACTGAACACGAATAGTAATCAATTTATATCTACGACTTCATACAAAACTTCCACCAGGTAACTTCATCAATTCTCATGTGTCATTTCTGTTTATTTCTCCAGATCCATGGCTTGCCTTCATTTCTCACTCTTCAATGCTTCTTAAAAGTTTACAAAGTTTGCAGGTTCAATAGGGGTAAACATGGCTGAGCTTCATCATCTTCTTTACAAAAAAAACTTCTCCTATTGCATAGTCTCTCATCCAAACTGGTGGTCTCTTATTCCTCACCTTATTCGAGCTAGGAGAGCTTGCTTCAGCCAAAGAGCCAGATGAAATATTTTTCTCTGCAGTATTTCATCTGCTGCTTCTATATCATTATTTTCATCTGACGCTTCTATATCATTATTTTCATCTACCGCTTCTATATCATTATTTTCATCTGCCGCTTCTATATCGTTATTTTAATCTGTAGCTTCTATATCATAGAGTCTGTAAGCTTTTGACTATTCACCAACTCCCAGCAAAACATAACTCAAACTCTTATCATCTAGCCTAGTTCTCTGAGCTGCCTCCTCTTTTTGTCTCTAAATCAACTCGAGCTCACAATATTGTTCTTCTTCCTTCCGCTGCAGCTCCAGAACTAATCGTCGCTGTGCTTTTTCTACCCTTCTTCTATTCTCTTTCAGCATTTTATCTAGCTCTTCTCTCTCTTTTCGTGCTTGTTCTTCTTTTTGTCTTGTAGCAGTAAGAGCGGCTTCTTTCTCTTTCTCAAGCCTTTCTTCAACTTCTTCTGAATTAATTAGTTCTTCCATCCTCCTAGCTACATCTTCTTCTAACTTCTTCAACTCTGCTTCACGCCTTTTCTTCTCTTCTTCCTCTTTCTTAAGCTTCTCTATGGAATGATTCCGATCAATGGATGCACAACTAGAACTGGAACTGAAGGATTTGGAGAAAGGAGATAACGAGGAAGACCTACTTCTGCGTTGGCGGCTCAGGAAACTTGAACGGCTGCTTCTCCTGGAATGGGTAGTGGAATGATAGGGGGAAGGACTTGGGTCCCTTCTGCTTCTCTGACTATGGCGATAAGAATTGGAGTGGTGAGTTTATGACAGAGACCTTGAACCACTTCTCCCCATAAGTTTCAATTAAGTTTGAGTGGCTGCTACAGGCTGAGATATAGCATGCAATACGAACATTCGATTCAAAGACATCTTTGTCTCCATGATTAAGCCTATCTCAGGATGAAACACCTTGCATGTTCCATTTTGAAACAAAAAGGTAACCCCCTTTGCTTGCAATTTACCTCTACTCAACAAATTGTTCCTCAGGTCTGGCACATAGAACACTCCTGTGATTATCATTATGATTCCATTCACTTCCAGCTGTAAATTACCCTTTCCGGTTACAACCATGCTTGACATTCCAAATGAAAATGTCCTAGCTTGTGACAGTTATAGCACTCCACTATGGCCTTGTTGAAGGTTTGTCTGCCTCATCCCCTTCCTCTGCCTCTAAAGCTTCCACGACCTTGACTTCTTCCTCCAGTAGACTGCACAAGTGGACTCTCCATCGACATACTTTTATTATGACACACTTAGAAGACTATTGCTTCTAGTTTTAACTAGTTCAGGGCATGGCTCTGATACGAAATTGTTAGGAACAGAAAAAGAAAATTGGAAAGATCAGAAGAATTGGGAGAAATCTCTCGTCCAATTGAAGAATGACTAAATCAAATCTAATTCAAATAACTAGATCAAATCTAATTCAAATAACTCAATCAAATCTAATCCTAACAGTTACCATATCTATTTGGTATCATATTTATGTCTCGTATCTATATCTCATTTTTATTTTTGTGACTCTGAGATATTTTGCTTTTATAAATAGATATCTTCACGAAAATAAGTTTAATTTATGTTGAGATGGAGAATAAAAATTTACACTTAGTTGATACTTGGGACTTTGATTCCTCTTAGTGTGAAGCTTGCATCTTGCAATTACTTGGGTAAAGAATGTGTTTCACTTAAAATTCACTCAAGAGAAAATAATCAAATAACGAACCATATTTGAGAGAGGATAACTTTTTTTTTTTTTAATCTTTGGAAAACAAGAAAGAATAAAAATTAAAACATGGCATGAATGACATCTTCTTGAATCTTTGATTTGTTCTCCTAAATGTATATAAAAAAAATCTTATATATTTTTAGATA
>NW_019268608.1:270381-301903 GCF_002738365.1 Cucurbita moschata | reverse complement strand
GTTGATACTTGGGACTTTGATTCCTCTTAGTGTGAAGCTTGCATCTTGCAATTACTTGGGTAAAGAATGTGTTTCACTTAAAATTCACTCAAGAGAAAATAATCAAATAACGAACCATATTTGAGAGAGGATAACTTTTTTTTTTTTTTAATCTTTGGAAAACAAGAAAGAATAAAAATTAAAACATGGCATGAATGACATCTTCTTGAATCTTTGATTTGTTCTCCTAAATGTATATAAAAAAAATCTTATATATTTTTAGATATAATTTAAGATTACTTATTTAATAAAACTCCATCCAAACTTCTACTCATAAATTTAATTATTATTTATATACAATTGTTAATATGTAAGAAAATACACGTACAAAATGTTTATACTATTGGTAGTACACTAGTCTCGGTTGTTTGACTAAAACAATGCAACCATTGTCCAAACTAAAGAATTTGATTAGAAGCTATCTCCTAATAGAGGGAGGCTCAATTACACTTTGTTGTAAGATTTGACCCTATCAATTTGAATAGCGTTCTCCAACTATAAATATTGAACTCTAAAGTATTTACGAGCAAAGTAAGTTTGTTGAAACTATCTATAAAAGTGTTCCAAAGTGAGTCATGGAGAAGATTTGCCTTAAAATCTAGTTCCAATTAAGGATGTCAATGATGAAGAAGTGCAAGCTGTTGGAAGGTTTGCCGTGGAAAATTTCAAAGGTGGTAGATATAATTTAATCTACAAGCGTGTGGAGAATGGTCTTTTCAGTCCCATATAGGCTTTGACCCCAAATTTTATATTATTGTGATAGAAGCTATAAATGACAACAATATTCATTGGTCAGATATTGCAATTGTGAAGAAGTTCCGTCATATGCATGGGACGCTACCACCATCCTATAAGCTCTTATCTTTTGAGGAATTCATCAAATTCCCTTACAATAAGTACTAGATTGCTTTCTCTCCATAAGTAGCTTACAATAAGTTCTAGATTGCTTTCTCTCCATAAGTAGCAGCCACAAGTAGTATAAGCTCTTATCTTTTGAGGAATTCATCAAATTCCCTTACAATAAGTACTAGATTGCTTTCTCTCCATAAGTAGCAGTATAACTACTAGATTGCTTTCTTTACTTAAATAAGTCCTCTCTCTATGTGCTAGATTGCTTTCTCTCCATAAGTAGCAGCCACAAGTAGTATAAGCTCTTTATCTTTTGAGGAATTCATCAAATTCCCTTACAATAAGTACTAGATTGCTTTCTCTCCATAAGTAGCTTACAATAAGTTCTAGATTGCTTTCTCTCCATAAGTAGCAGCCACAAGTAGTATAAGCTCTTTATCTTTTGAGGAATTCATCAAATTCCCTTACAATAAGTACTAGATTGCTTTCTCTCCATAAGTAGCAGTATAACTACTAGATTGCTTTCTTTACTTAAATAAGTCCTCTCTCTATGTGCTTGTCTACTGGATTGCTAGCTTTCTTTACTTAAATAAGTCCTCTCTCAATGTGCTTGTCTACTAGATTGCTTGCTTTCTTTACTTATAGTTTTCTTTACTTAAATAAGTCCTCTCTCTATGTGGTTGTTAGATTGCTTCAGTATAACTACTAGATTGCTTCAGTATAACTACTAGATTATGTGCTTGTGGGACATTACTCTCTTTTATCTATAAGAATGACATAGCCATAATGATTATTTGCTTGTGGGACATTACTCTCTTTTATCTATAAGAATGACATAGCCATAATGATATAATAATCCTTATATAAGTATCTTAAATAAGTCCTCTCTCAATGTGCTTGTCTACTAGATTGCTTGCTTTCTTTACTTATAGTTTTCTTTACTTAAATAAGTCCTCTCTCTATGTGGTTGTTAGATTGCTTCAGTATAACTACTAGATTGCTTCAGTATAACTACTAGATTATGTGCTTGTGGGACATTACTCTCTTTTATCTATAAGAATGACATAGCCATAATGATTATTTGCTTGTGGGACATTACTCTCTTTTATCTATAAGAATGACATAGCCATAATGATATAATAATCCTTATATAAGTATCTTAAATAAGTCCTCTCTCAATGTGCTTGTCTACTAGATTGCTTGCTTTCTTTACTTATAGTTTTCTTTACTTAAATAAGTCCTCTCTCTATGTGGTTGTTAGATTGCTTCAGTATAACTACTAGATTGCTTCAGTATAACTACTAGATTATGTGCTTGTGGGACATTACTCTCTTTTATCTATAAGAATGACATAGCCATAATGATTATTTGCTTGTGGGACATTACTCTCTTTTATCTATAAGAATGACATAGCCATAATGATATAATAATCCTTATATAAGTATCTTAAATAAGTCCTCTCTCAATGTGCTTGTCTACTAGATTGCTTGCTTTCTTTACTTATAGTTTTCTTTACTTAAATAAGTCCTCTCTCTATGTGGTTGTTAGATTGCTTCAGTATAACTACTAGATTATATGCTTGTGGGACATTACTCTCTTTTATCTATAAAAATGACATAGCCATAATGATTATTTGCTTGTGGGACATTACTCTCTTTTATCTATAAAAATGACATAGTCATAATGATATAATAATCCTTATATAAGTATCTTTTCTGCTTGTCTACTAGATTGCTTGCTTTCTTTACTTATAGTTTTCTTTGCTTTCTTTACTAGATTGTGCTTGCTTTCTTTACTTATAGTTTTCTTTACTTAAATAAGTCCTCTTTTCTTTACTTATAGTTTTCTTTACTTAAATAAGTCCTCCGTCTATGTGGTTGTTAGACCTTTTCTTTATTACTTAAATAAGTCCTCCCTCTATGTGGTTGTTAGACCTTTTCTTTACTTAAATAAGTAAGTCCTCCCTCTATGTGGTTGTTAGACCTTTTCTTTATTACTTAAATAAGTCCTCCCTCTATGTGGTTGTTAGACCTTTTCTTTATTACTTAAATAAGAACTCCCTCTATGTGGTTGTCTTTTCTTTATTACTTAAATAAGTCCTCCCTCTATGTGGTTGTTAGACCTTTTCTTTATTACTTAAATAAGAACTCCCTCTATGTGGTTGTTAGACCTTTTCTTTACTTAAATAAGTAAGTCCTCCCTCTATGTGGTTGTTAGACCTTTTCTTTACTTAAATAAGTCCTCCCTCTATGTGGTTGTTAGACCTTTTCTTTACTTAAATAAGTCCTCCCTCTATGTGGTTGTTAGACCTTTTCTTTACTTAAATAAGTCCTCCCTCTATGTGGTTGTTAGACCTTTTCTTTACTTAAATAAGTCCTCCCTCTATGTGGTTGTTAGACCTTTTCTTTATTACTTAAATAAGTCCTCCCTCTATGTGGTTGTTAGACCTTTTCTTTACTTAAATAAGTAAGTCCTCCCTCTATGTGGTTGTTAGACCTTTTCTTTATTACTTAAATAAGTCCTCCCTCTATGTGGTTGTTAGACCTTTTCTTTATTACTTAAATAAGTCCTCCCTCTATGTGGTTGTTAGACCTTTTCTTTACTTAAATAAGTAAGTCCTCCCTCGATGTGGTTGTTAGACCTTTTCTGTCCTCCCTCTATGTGGTTGTTAGACCTTTTCTTTACTTATCCCTCTGTGTGGTTGTTAGACCTTTTCTTTACTTAAATAAGTCCTCCTTCTATGTGGTTGTTAGACCTTTTCTGTCCTCCCTCTATGTGGTTGTTAGACCTTTTCTTTACTTAAATAAGTAAGTCCTCCCTCTATGTGGTTGTTAGACCTTTTCTTTACTTAAATAAGTCCCCCCTCTATGTGGTTGTTAGACCTTTTCTTTACTTAAATAAGTCCTCCCTCTGTGGTTGTTAGACCTTTTCTTTACTTATAGTTTTGTTTACTTAAATAAGTCCTCCCTTTTTCTTTACTTATAGTTTTCTTTACTTAAATAAGTCCTCCCTCTATGTGGTTGTTAGACCTTTTCTTGTCCTCCCTCTATGTGGTTGTTAGACCTTTTCTGTCCTCCCTCTATGTGGTTGTTAGACCTTTTCTTTACTTAAATAAGTCCTCCCTCTATGTGGTTGTTAGACCTTTTCTTTACTTAAATAAGTCCTCCCTCTATGTGGTTGTTAGACCTTTTCTTTACTTAAATAAGTCCTCCCTCTATGTGGTTGTTAGACCTTTTCTTTACTTATAGTTTTGTTTACTTAAATAAGTCCTCCCTTTTTCTTTACTTATAGTTTTCTTTACTTAAATAAGTCCTTTTCTTTACTTATAGTTTTGTTTACTTAAATAAGTCCTCCCTTTTTCTTTTCTTTACTTATAGTTTTGTTTACTTAAATAAGTCCTCCCTTTTTCTTTACTTATAGTTTTCTTTACTTAAATAAGTCCTCCCTTTTTTAGTTTTCTTTACTTAAATAAGTCCTCCCTTTTTCTTTAATTATAGTTTTCTTTACTTAAATAAGTCCTCCCTTTTTTAGTTTTCTTTACTTAAATAAGTCCTCCCTCTATGTGGTTGTTAGATTTCTTCAGTATAACTAGTAGAGCTTCAGTATAATTAGAGGTTGTTAGATTTCTTCAGTATAACTAGTAGAGCTTCAGTATAACTAGTAGAGCTTCAGTATAACTAGTAGAGCTTCAGTATGACTAGTAGAGCTTCAGTATGACTAGTAGAGCTTCAATATGACTAGTAGAGCTTCAATATAACTAGAGGTTGTTAGATTTCTTCAGTATAACTAGAGGTTGTTAGATTTCTTCAGTATAACTAGTAGAGCTTCAGTATAACTAGAGGTTGTTAGATTTCTTCAGTATAACTAGAGGTTGTTAGATTTCTTCAGTATAACTAGAGGTTGTTAGATTTCTTCAGTATAACTAGTAGAGCTTCAGTATAACTAGAGGTTGTTAGATTTCTTCAGTATAACTAGAGGTTGTTAGATTTCTTCAGTATAACTAGTAGAGCTTCAGTATAACTAGAGGTTGTTAGATTTCTTCAGTATAACTAGAGGTTGTTAGATTTCTTCAGTATAACTAGAGGTTGTTAGATTTCTTCAGTATAACTAGTAGAGCTTCAGTATAACTAGAGGTTGTTAGATTTCTTCAGTATAACTAGAGTATAACTTGTGCTTGTGGGACATTACTCTCTTTTATCTATAAGAATGACATATCCATAATGATATAATAATCCTTGTATAAGTATCTTTTCTTTTTCTCTCGTACCCACCTTATACATAACATGTTAAATTAATTCAGACTTAAAAAAATAATTTCTCCCTTTTGGAGATGCGGGGTATTGATCCCCATACCTCTCGCATGCTAAGCAAATGCTCTACCATCTGAGCTACATCCCCAAAATTTTTGCATCACAAAACCCTAAATTTCCCGTCATCTTTAATAGTGAAAATGAAGAAATATTGCTACCCAACATGTCATGAATAAGGAAAAATTGAAAAGAAATAATATATTTAATAATAAATAGTCTTATTTTTGGAGATGCAATGTATTGATCCCCGTACCTCTCGCATGAAAGCAAGCGCTCTACCATATGAGCTACATCCCCATGATTTTTTTCATCATAAAACCCTAAATATCCCATCATCAATAATAGTGAAAATAAAAAAATATCAAAATATTAATAACAAATAGTTTGGTTTGGTGATGCGGGGCATCGATAATTTTGAAATTGAAAAAATATAATAACAAATTATACTTTCTTTTGGAGAGGCGGGTTATCAATCCCCATACAATTCGCATGCAAAGCGAGCGCTCTACCATCTAAGCTATATCTCTAACATTTTTACGTCACGAAACCCTAAACGTCTCGTCATGAATAATAGTGAAAATGAAAAAATATCGCTACTCATTATGTCATAAATAAGGAAATATTGAGTAGAAATAAAATAGTAATAACGAATAGTTTCTTTTGGAGATGCGAGGTATCAATCCCCATATCTATCGCATGCTACATTCCCACGATTTTACATCAAAAAACTCTAAACTTCCCATCATCAATGATATTGAAAATGAAAAAATATCCCCGCTCATTATGTTGTAAATAAGGAAAAATTTAAAAGAACTAATATACTTAGTAATCATTTCCTTTGTTGATGCATGGTATCGATCTTAGTACTTCTCACATGGGATGCAAACGCTCAACCATCTAAGCTATATCCTCAAGATTTTTACATCACAAAATCCTAAACATCTCGTCATCAACAATAGTGAAAATAAAAAAATAACGCTATTCATTATGTCATAAATAAGGAAAAATTGAATAGAAATAAAATAGTAACAACGAATAGTTTCTTTTAGAGGTATGGGGTATCGATCGGATCCCCGTACCTCTCGCATGCTAAGCAAGCAATCTACCATCTAAGCTACATTCCCACAATACTTATATCAGAAAACCCTAAATGTCCCGTCATCAAGTGAAAATGAAAAAATATCTCCGCTAATTATGTCATAAATAAGGAAAGGTTGAATAGAAGTAAAATATTAATAACAAATAGTTTCTTTTGGAGATGCGGGATATCCCCTTACCTCTCGCATGCTAAATGAGCTCTACCATCTAAGCTACATCCCTACAATTCTTGCATCATAAAACCCTAAATTTCCCATCATAAGCTACATCCCCACAATTCTTGCATGATAAAACCCTAAATTTCCAATCATAAGCTACATCCCCACAATTGTTGCATCATAAAACCCTCAAATTCTCATCATAAGCTACATCCCCTCAATTGTTGCATCATAAAACCCTAAATTTTCCATCATCAATAATATTGAAAATGAAGAAAATCTCCCCACAATTCTTGCATCACAAAACCCTAAATTTTCCATCATCAATAATAGTGAAACACAATTCTTGCATCACAAAACCCTAAATTTTCCATCATCAATAATAGTGAAAATGAAGAAATATCGCTACTTAACCTGTCATGAATAAGGAAAAATTGAAAAGAAATAATTTTCAATAATATATTTAATAACATAGTTTTATTTTGGAGATGCGTGGTATCTATCCCCGTACCTCTCGCATGCAAAGCAAGTGGTCTACCATTTGAGCTACATCCCCACGATTCTTATGTTATAAAATCCTAAACGTCTCGTCATCAATAATAGTGACATGAAAAACTATCCCTACTCATTATGTCAATAAATAAGAAAAATTTGAAAAGAAATAATATATTTTAGCGATCGATTCATTTGGAGATGCAAGGTATCAACCCCGTACTTTCCACATCAGAAGTGAGAGCTCTACTATCTGAATTGCATCCCCACGATTCTTACATCAGAAAACCCTAAACCTCCCATCATCAATAATTGTAAAAATGAAAAAAAATATCTACGCTCATTATTTCATAAATAAGGAAAGATGGAATCTCATTATTTCATAAGTTTAGTGATCAATTCATTTGGAGATGCAAGGTATCAATCTCCGTACTTTCTACATTGGAAGCGAGCGCTCTACCATCTAAGCTACATCCCCACGATTCTTACATTAAAAAATCCTAAACCTCTCGTCATCAGTAATTGTGAAAATGAAAAATATCTCCGCTCATTATTTCATAAGTTTAGTGATCAATTCATTTGGAGATGCAAGGTATCAATCTCCGTACTTTCTACATTGGAAGCGAGCGCTCTACCATCTAAGCTACATCCCCACGATTCTTACATTAAAAAATCCTAAACCTCTCGTCATCAGTAATTGTGAAAATGAAAAATATCTCCGCTCATTATTTCATAAGGAAAGATGTAATAGAAATAAAATATTAATAACATAGTTTACATATGTGTCACTTATGTTATTTTAATGTATTTATTTACTTGGTAAATGTCTTTCATACACTAGACCAAATACCCTTGTTATACCACTTGAAACGTATGTATGAAGCCTTGGGATGAGATGTTAAGAAAGACTATGAGTATTAAGAGCACGGTGGTAAGTATAAAATGTCGAATATGAAGTCCATAGATAAGAAGAGATTTAGACATAGGGGAATTTCAAGAATTGAACTCAAAACCTCTTGCACCCCCAATGAGAATCATACCACTAAACCAAATGCCTTTTCTTGAACACCCAATATTTTTAGCTTCTACTCAAATATATTTTTCTCTTAGTAGTTGGAGGGCTATAAAACGAAAAGTTGAATTGTTATAATATACAAGGGTTATCAAATAAACCAACAACCCAACAAAAGAAACAAACTAATCAATTTTTGTTTGATTGATTCGGTTCAGTTCATCAGTTTGTTTGATTTAATTTTTCTATTTTGCGTATGGCAAGAAAATAAAGTTGTATTGAATGCACCTTAGTTTCATTTATGACAAACTCATATGAAACATAATTGCATTAATAGTACTCAGAGTTGGAGTCTATAAGCATTTCATGAACTTCAGTGCAATTCATGCTTCATTAAAGATGAGATGAACTTTAGTTATGTAGGGAAACTTTAAATTGCTTCATGTGGAGCTTCAATTACTATATGCTAGTTACAA
Source organism: Cucurbita moschata (assembly GCF_002738365.1). Classification (NCBI taxonomy): domain Eukaryota; kingdom Viridiplantae; phylum Streptophyta; class Magnoliopsida; order Cucurbitales; family Cucurbitaceae; genus Cucurbita; species Cucurbita moschata. Next base: position 293,469 of record NW_019268608.1, on the reverse strand, counting down.
TCTTTAGGATTGACTAATTGGACAGGAATTCATGGATTTAGGGAAATTTTTGTGTAATTATCAACTACAACTTATGTTTTCAAATTTTTAGAACATAATTTAGGTAGTTGTTTTTATGAGTTGTAAACTTGTTTCTTTGCATAATATGGATTTAGTTGAACTATTATTATCGATAAGATGGAGAAAGAAATTGTCTTTGAATTGACTAATAGACCTAGGTTCATCGTTGTTGTTTTAACTTGTGATTTTGCAAAAAGCTTAACTAATATGAATTGTCATGTCACAAGAACTTTTAAATCAAGAATATACCCTACACATCATTCAAGATGGCAATAAAATGGGGTTAAATTGAACGCACTTTAGTTTAATGTTTGGCATGTTCAAGATAAAACATAATTGTGTTATTGATATTGAGTCTGGAGTCTATAAGAATTTAATGATCTTAAGAGAAATTCCTGTTTTATTAGAGGATACCAATTTTATTTAAGGTACTAGGAGTTCAAGAATCTAGATTTGAATCTAGTCAAGAAACAGTAAGATTTGAAAGTTTTGAATTCTAGATAAAATTTGTACCTAATTATTTCTTTTTATGACTAATTATAAATTAAGAGAAAAATATTTTTGTAAAAATAGATGTATCTCTAAAGCTTTCATGACGAAACCATATTTAGACTAGCAGTTTAAAGTCAGGAGATGCGGTCACAGGTGTGATTATTTTGGATGGGTTCGTAATAGAACTTACCGTTGAGATGAGGGAGCCTTCAAAGGTTGTGCACTCACAGATAGGGTTGTTATGTAGTGTTAGTCTATCTTTGTGTTTGAGTCTTTTTGTACTTTATTTATTTATTTATTTATTTATTTGTAATTGTATCCCAAACAAAATTTTTTTTTTCTGTTTGGATAAATTTGAACAACACCGTCTGATAATTTAATTTTATTTTATATTTAATGTTGTATTGTTTTCTCAATCTCATTTTAATTTTACAACATTTTCTTATTTTATATTAATTTACTTTTATTTTTATTTGTTTTCACTCTCAATTTTAGTTTATATTTGAGTTTTGAACCCTTAAAATTTGGGTTGTGACACATTGGTACCATAGCAGCCAGATTTTAAATTATATAGATTTTTTCTTAGGATAAAGAGTCGTATATCTCTATGACTCAGCTCGATGTCACGTCTCTCCGCAACCAAGTAAGCAGTCTAACCCTATTTTGTAGTATATGATATGTTGTAAAACTTGTATGAATTTATTGTATATTTTGATTTTGGTGGTAGTTATAAAATGTCCTTGGACGTTAAAGAGTGAACGTTAACTATATAAGACAAAAGTGGATCAACGTTATAGTGTCTAGATATGGTGAGGAGGAAAAGAGTGGTCATGAGATATCTGACTAGCCTTAGAAAAATAGAGAGTTGCCGTTGCACAGTGTGAGACATCTAATCCATGAAGTTTTGGTACTAGAAATGAAGAAATTAGAGATGGTCCCCAAACGGGACCATTTCGAATCGCAATTTCTTTGGTTCCCTGACAGCGTCAACCAGATTAACCCTACGGCATGACAATCCTTGAGCTTCCACTCCAACGTGGTCATGGTATCAAACTTCACCCCCAAAATGGGTTCCTGAATATCTTTCACGTATAGATAATCTTCAATCTGCATCTTCTAGAAATTGATATTGAATCCATCAAACTTTTCAATTCCAGTCTTTGAACTTTTCATCTTCACAGATCGTGGTGAATCTCTCCTTGCTCTGATACTAGTTATTAGAATCACACAACAGCGCACACACTTGATCTAAATGAACACAAAGAACATGATAGAGAAAATGTAAGAAGAAATATTGACCAATGGTTTTGTATTAATGACCTTAGGTATGCAAAGAGAGGATATGGAGAATGAGAAATGTACATTTAGGAAGCACTGACTAATGGGTATACATATTATTTCAGTTTATTATATATAGCTTCACTATATGTAACCGCCTACTATATATAATTATTTAGTATATATTTCTCTATCACATTTTTACTATAAATCTTCAGCCTTCATATCCAACATTCTGGAGCCCAAATAGTTAGGGATTGACATCCTGCTAGAACACAAAGTCCTTTACATGTCCCTAGCAAAATGTCTAGTAGTAACGGAGTCTAACCCAACGATCATTCAGACAAACATCCATCAACCAAGAGGGGTGAAAATGATGACGATAGTACAGTTGAGAAAGAATCGGAAGCACTGACTAATGGGTATTGCTGCCATTGTTGTATTTGAAAAGGGGGAGCTCAAGTGTGCCAACCTCAACAAAAACTTTATTGCCACTACATGAACACCACGACCCAAAACAAGAAGGTCAGATATTGGGTTTAACCCCACCAAGAGAGATCAATCACAAGATTAGTTTTATGTCACCTACCACAAATAGATGTCATACAGCTCAGCTTGAGCTAGTTGAATTCTACAAATAGCAAAATGGTATGTTCATAGTCGGGTTTATTTGACCCGCAAAGGCTCTTGTCAGTGATCACTCAAATGATTGGCAAAGACACCAAGCCAACACCTCTACTAAAGAAGGGAGACAAAAAAAAAAAAAAAAAAAAATCACTAAAGCAACACATGTTCACGCAGAAATACCATCCAGACGGAAGAAGAGAAGGGTCGACCACAATAATTTCAAAGAAAATAGAGAGTTATGATAAGTTAAGGTCAGATCAGCTTTGAGTTCAAAGCAACAAGAACCAAAGGCTGGTTCGAAAATTCTATGGAGTAGTCAACGTTGTCCACAAAATTAGGAAGACATGATATAGGATCCAATTGCTCCTACGGATATAGACTAACCCTTTTGTCAACGTCAGTAACTTGAAACGTTATTATTCTGACCAAGAAAACATCAAGTAAAAGCAGGTGGTATGACGTCATGCAAAGAAGAAATTGTTTCAAGCGAAGAAAGTAGGAAAGACACCAACAGAGAAGACTTGAAGAGTTAACAAACCGAGAAGTGATTTTCAAAAGCTCCTAGTAGGTTGGAAAAGACTCCTCAATACTGAGATCAGCTTGAAGCGCGTCGCGAGACCTAAAGTCAGCCTCATCCTACAACGTTGAGTTTATGAAGAGCCGGTTGATAGAGATATTGACAAGTTACTTTTAGCTTATAACATTGCTTTATTTGAAATTATTTTTAACGTATTTCCTAGCTCACATTTTCTAAAATATTTCTTCTAAACGTGATTCGAGCATACACTGCTATTGTTCATTCAGTCTAAATTTTGCATGGTTGACTTGTTCATTGGATTAGAACAAATGTCACATAATCATTGTCTCACTACTGCAAGAGTGCGATTGTGACACTTGAAATCCGTTCAGTTGTGGGCCGCATCTTCTGACTAGTTACGTGAGTTTGGCCTAGAGCATACGTGTAGCTTGAAAAAGAAATGGTTGGATGTGGACAGCGAATAAGGGTTGGGCCACAGAAGGTTTTTTTTTTTACCACATATGGACTTTGGGCTAGTGAGTCTTAAATTTGGGTTCGTTTGAAAAATTTTGGTTCGTTTTTTAGTTCAAACGAACCCAAATTAAACCTACTAGTTCCTTCCTCCTTGCACGACTCACTCCTATTCTCTATTCTACCTCTTCTTGCTCTTTGAAACTTCTTTAAAGGCTATTGTTCACCGATTATTTGGGAGCATCTTCCTTAAATGGATTGTGACCACAGATGACCTATGTAGAAAATTTGTACCCTCTTTCCTAAAACCTTTAGCAGACAACATACCTAAGACAGGTACGCTGACCAGACTGTGCTACACCTCGTCTCACCCCCCCCGGAGCATATGGATCCACCCAATCGATGAACGCTCAAACCAAACTCGCCCATCCTTTTTGGCACAGGGACGCGAGAACCAATCCGAGTAATCTACAGTGGGGAGACCCCTTAAAGCAATAAGCAAGAATGGCTAAGTTGATAGCAGGGTTAAAGAAAAGGCGAGTATGAAAAGACGTATCGCATAACCGTCCCTGTAAGCAGCTTCATTCTTTCTTGATCTATGATCCGACTTTATGAAAAAAAATCAGTCTTTCGGCTGAAAGTGTTACTGTTGGGTATGGATAAGCAGGACCTTTTGGTTCGAGGATAACCGGAGATGTTGGCTAAGAAAGCTAAGCAGGCCAGTACAGAACGGACAAAATGCACATACAAATTGATTGACATGATCCCTCTCCCTCTCTCTTTGGCTAGTTGGCTAGTTGCACGATAAGCGGGAAAGCATATCAGGTAGGGAAAGAAAGGCTGCTCGATCTCCTGTAAGGCCAACCCTCAACGTCGAGCTCACCAGGCAATGCTATAAGTCCGATAGAAGTCTAAGGTTTCGTCTACTACGGACCAGGAAGCTCTTGAAGGAGCTAACATGAAATGAGAAATACATTCGTTTACGACAACTAATAGATAGCGAACCTTTTGGTAGAAACTGAATGATCCCTTGGCTCGGGCAAGAAAAGGAAAAGGTAGTCGTACTCCTACTTTTTTCGTCGGACGATAGAAAAGTTTGAGCTGAAAGATTGAATCACACCTGGTAAGAAAGGCGGGCTTAGCAGGTTTCTCCAAACGTATAAACAAAAAGAGGAAGCAATCGGTCCTAAAGAGGATACCGATACGCATACATTCTCGCATGGAAGAACCTAGTTGAACCGGATCAAGGGTCCTAACTTAGTCCGACTGACCTTCTTTGGCTTGCCCCCGCCCTTGTAACAAGGTCAACCCGTATGTGCTCTTTCCTTTCGTTTAGCGAGATAGCTTACCAGCTCTTTCGGCTCATAGCAGCAGTATGAACAGCGGAATCCTCATCCTGAGTCGAGTCTGCATTGCCATACGAATCGACATTGGCCAAACCAAGAGCTACTATTTTTTCTCTCATTTGACATTCTCTCTTACCAAGCACTCATACTCGCCAGGGTTGAGGAGACAGTCCGTGAGCTAATTGGGTTTCGAGATTGCGTATACACAAAAAGAGCTCGCTTTCGACTCTCTCCTCGGCGTTTTGTGCCCAGTTCTGGTTTAGGAAAGGGTCTGATCTCTTTCATTGGAGCACATTGATGCCGAAGGAGTCTTCAGAACCGGTGGAGAGGCTATGATGACTTCAAGCTATTCAAATAGCATTACTGATACTACAAAGAAAGGGTATCTAAGTCACACTAGTGGAATAGCTTTTTCATAATAATTATCTCGATATATGATAGAAAAAACCTGCCTGATGACCGATAAGGTAAGGGGTTTCAAAAGACGAAAGAATTACAATTCTAACACTAGTGGAATAGCTTTTTCATAATAATTATCTCGATATATGATAGAAAAAACCTGCCTGATGACTGATAAGGTAAGGGGCTTCAAAAGACGAAAGAATTACAATTCTACGTGTGAAGGGGCATTCCGAGAATTGAACTCGAGACCTCTTGCACCCAAAGCAAGAATCATACCACTAAACCAAATGCCCTTATAATGGACCATATATTAAGTTGTTTCTATTATGTATCATCATTATTTCATTTATTATTTTGTTAATGAAATCCATGAGCAATTATTATTATATCTTTTAGATCTAGACCGCTCTTAAATTATTTACATAGGGTTTACGATAATTACTGTAGAGAGAAGAAAAAAGAATAGAAGTAGTGTAAAAAGATAATTACTGTAGAAAGATAATTAATGTAGAGAGAAGAAAAAAAAATAGAAGCAGTGCAAAAAGAATAAAAGTTATGTTCTAACAAAGATAATTAGAAGTAGTAAAAAGATAATTAGAAGTAGTGTAAAAATTTGATAGTTCCATTTGAGACATATATCGTGGAGTACACAAGTATTAAAATAGAAGTAGTGTAAAAATTTGATAGTTCCATTTGAGACATATATCGTGGAGTACACAAGTATTAAAAGAGCATTTACTGTAGAAAGATAATTACTGTAGAGAGAAGAAAAACGAATAGAAGTAGTAGAGAGAAAAAAATTACTGTAGAGAGAAGAAAAAAGAATAGAATAGTGTAAAAAGATAATTACGGTAGAGAGAAGATAAAAGAATAGAAGTAGTGTAAAAAGAATAAAAGTTATGTTCTAAAAAAGATAATTAGAAGTAGTGTAAAAATTTGATAGTTCCATTTGAGACATATATCGTGGAGTACACAAGTATTGAAAAGGCATTATCATTTAATGATGTATACTAACTTGTAGTACTTGCTTTCTCTTAGGCTCAACTTTTGATGAATGAACATAGGGGCATTCCAAGAATTGAAGTTGGGACCTCTCGCACCGTAAGCGAGAATCATACTACTAGACCAAATGCCCAAGAATTGAACTTGGGAGCTCTCGCATCGCACCCTAAGCGAGAATCATACTACTAGACCAAATGCCCTTTATAAAAAAAATGCAACATTTTTAATTCCTACTCAATATATTTTTTTCTCTCAAGTTTGAAATCTATTTTCATGGACGGTTGTTGGACTATAAAACAAAAATTTGATGGTCTAGTATTTTACTTGTAAGTAAGGCATGTAATATTGAATTTTTCTAATATGCAAGTGTTATCAAATAAACTACAACCCAACAAATGAATCAAACTAATCAGTTTGGGTAGGGTTGGATTTATTCGGCTCCGTTCACCAGTTTGTTTGATTTAATTCTTCTATTTTGCTTACAAGAAAATGAAGTTGTATTGAATGTACCATAGTTTGATTTATGACAAACTCATATGAAATATAATTGCATTAATAGTACTAAGAGTTGGAGTCTATAAACATTTCATGAACTTAAGTGCAACTCATGCTTCATTAAAAACGAGATAAACTTTAGTTAAGTAACTGGTGATGGTGTTAATATAACACATGCGGAAGCAATTTGGATCTTAGGCACTTTTAGAACATCAATTATTGTAAATAACTAACATGTTCATAAGCATTAAAACTTAATGAGTTTAAATACTAACCTTTTGTAGTTCAAACTCCTTTTGCCTCACGAACCGGTTTCGAACCACCACTAGTGTCTTCTCCACTATCCTCCGGCCTTAGAACGGGATTGTGGAATCCAGTGAGTGACTAAACTTGGGAGGGATTTTGTATATGTGAAGAGAGTGTTTGTGAGAGGTTTTTCTCAAGGTTTTTCACCAAGATGAAGAAGACCTTCCGTGTATCATGATTACTCTATTTAAAGAGTCATGTTTGCATGTTCATGCAAACTTGAGATCACCAAATTTTGACACTTAAAATTCCACTCAAATGTTTGGGATTATGTGGCAAGCATGCATGTTTGAGTTAACCAAATTTTGACACCTCAAAATTCAACTAACATGGATTTTTCCATTAGATGAAAGTCAACATTTTGACTTTCTTCATATTAATTCAACAATTAATTTGAATAATGAATTTCAAATTAAAGTAACATTGATTAATTAAACTATTTAATTAATATTTAATATTAATTAAAATGCCAATCCCAATCAATTCCGACACATAATTGATTAAGATATTTAAATCTTATTTAAATATCTCAGATTCTCTCTTTTTGTTTAATTTGTAAATAAAACAAAATTGCGGTTAAATATATCGTATATATGTAACGCATATTCCCTAATTTGAATTCGAACACTTCGAACTCACTCGTCACACTGTTCTATGATTTAGTCCGATATGAGCGAGTAGAGGGACCTAATGGACCTATAGATCATGGGCTCCAACGATCCAAGATTAACCAGTTAAACTCATTAACCTGGTTAACCAACATTCATTAACTACTAGGACACTCCACTATAGCCTAGTAGTTGCACTCCCCTCACTATAGATATATTTCTGTCCATCTGATATAACCATGATTAGTAAGTCGATCCTTCACAGGTTGTTCGTAACTAGAGCTGGGTCAATTTACCGTTTTACCCCTGAAGTTACTTCTTGTTCCTTCTGTCTCACTGATCCTCTAATGAACAATTGGTTTGTGATCCAACCAGTAAACCAAATCCCTCTCAGGCCAATGAGAGGGTGGGGCCCCTTGTTCAAGACCTGGAGTCAGTGCTTAAGGGAACTACCTTTCTTCTATCCCTAAAGGTGGGTAGGAGTGAATTCCGTCTTGCACCCCACGTCCCCAGCCATTCACCCAGTCTTACCTCTGAAATGGGAGGCCTGTTGAGTCCGCGAACTAGAGCCACTCTCACCCATGCAAATCTAAGGATAATTCCGAAAAAACAGGAGTTCATGGTTAGCTCAGGATTAAAACCGAGTTACTTAGGTTATCGAATGAAAAGAAAATCAGTCTCAATAGTAAACGACATTATAAAGTGAGAGTGGTTTTCTTCATGGTCCGATCTTATGCAATACTCATTGCATAGGACGCCCCCACTCACATGTCTCCACATGTACAATTTAGTGATCACATTGTTTATATCATATACAAAAGTGGGCCGCATCCATTGTGTCCCCAGAATAAGGTACTCAGCCTTATCCTTATACTATAGATCATTTTGACTATATACTTGAACTTGATCCACTCTTAGTCTCTACATATAGTTCAAGTAATCATACTATAGCCAGAGTGTTCTTAGTTTATTGGATTTAGATTAATGATCGTAAAGTTCACATTATTCAATAATAATTTTTACTGAATAAACATCAATAATAACTTTATAGAATATATCTTTGTTTACAAACTATGAGTTTTAGGACATAGAACCCGACAACTGGAACTTTAAATTACTTCATGTGGAGCTTCAATTACTTTATGTTAGCTACTATCTTTAGGATTTACTAATTGGACACCAGTTCTTGGATTTAGGGAATTGTTTTATGTAATTTTCAACTACAACTTATGTTTTCAAATTTTTATGTCATAATTTAGGTAGTGGTTGTATATTATGGATGAACACTAGAGTTTTTATCCCGTTTACCACAACTACTCTAGTTTTTGTTTGAAGGCTATAATTGTAATCTATGTTGTATGACAATAAAATTTGTTTAGATGAAATTTTAGTTAAAGTTGCATATTTTACTTCTTGCGAGTAAAAAATTTGTTTCTTAACATAATATGAATTTAGTTACAGAGTTATTAGGAATAAGATGGAGAAAGAAATTTTCTTTAAAATAATAAACAGACCCAAGTTATCTTTGTTGTTGTCTAATTGTGATTTTGCAAAAAGCTTAACTAATATGAAATATCAAGGTAAATCAAGAATATATCCTACACGTCATTCAAGATGACAATAAAATGGAGTTAAATTGAACGCAGTTTTAGTTTCATGTTAGTAGGTTCAAGATGAAGCATAATTGTATTAATGATATTAAAGAGATTCGTGTTTTATTAGAAGAGACCAACTTCATTTAAGGTACTAGGAGTTTAAACTACTTCCATTGTAATTTCAATCACTTCCACAATGATTACAAATTTAGGGTTGGCTACTTGGACATCAATTATCAACTTTAGGTTATAATTTAGGTAGTAGCCATTATAATATTAATGAGCATAAGAGCTACAATTCTTCCATGGACCATGTGTTATAGTTAAATGAATATATATATATATTACGTATGTCGAGGTTTGGGTAAAGCACAAAGTAGTAAGGAACACCATTGTCAACTCTAGAGCCACCCACAACTCATGATGGAGACCGATGCAAAATATTTTAACATCCTTTGGCATCAAGATACAGGAAAGATGAACGCCGTCAAATTGGAAGCTTTACCTATCTTAAGAGTCACAATGAGAACTCTAATCAAGTTGCAGCCTTGGACTAGGCAAATTGTTTAGTGATAGTTGAAATGGATGACTTCGACGTCGTGTCAGGAATGAACGTCATGTTGAAACACAAAGTCAGTTGTCGAGATTGGTAATGTGAGTTTGTAACCCATCCATTGAGGTTCTTGGAATGATTCTATAGCTTATTATTTCTATGTTGGGAGTTGTTGGATCATGGGTCTTGGGCGAAGGAATCCTTTATTTACGGCCCTTGGAGTTCAAGGAAGTGTCATAAGGCTAATTTTTTTTCAATTTTTTTCTATTTGTTGATTTTTTTAGTGATTTTATTTGATTTTATTTCAATTTTGTCAAACTCACTCAGGTGCTCATCTCAATCATTTCAGCCTTGTTGGCATTCAATAAGACAGACCTTGGAAATAACTAACTATTTAACTGGATTATCACTTTAACAATTTGAATCAAATAAAGTGACATTAACCATTTTAATCACCTCAACCCCACTTGTTGAACTTGACCAAATGTCTATAACATAACACTAACAAAGGTACAAAGTAACACAAACAAAGGTACAAAGTAACATTAACAAAGGTACAAAGTTCATAAAAGTCTTTTATTCTAAAATACCATTGAACTTGACCATTATAGTGCCTCTCAAACGTAGGTAAAGTTTAAATTCAGGTCTCCTTGTCAAACTCACTCAGGTGCTCATCTCAACCATGATGGTGTTCAACAAGAGTGACCTCGAAAATAGCCGGATTATCGCATTAACCATTTGAATCACCTCAACCCCACTTGTTGAAATTGAAACAAATATCTATAACATAACACTAACATAGGTACGATGTTCATAAAAGTCTTTTTAATCTAAGATACTATTGAACTTGACCATTATAGTGTCCCTCAAAATGAGGTAAAGTTTAAATATAATTGGTGACAAAAGATGAAACTATAAAATAAAAAGAATTAAGAAAATAATATTCAATTTCAGAGAATCAAACCAAAATGTCCTACGTGAAAGCCAAATATCCAAACCGTTGGACAACAATTTTTTTTTTTGGTGTAGTTGTCCTAAAGTCTTTTGTCTAATCGCCGAAGAGTTTTACTATGATGTTTTGGGTAATGTCTAACTCTTCGACACGTCCTTTCATGTGTGTGATAGAGTTCTCAGAGTTACCGCGATGTTTCGAGTTGTTCGATCGTGTGGCTCTTTCTTCAAAAGGGTCAACATCAAACGTCAGGTCTTTGATTGGCAACCCATCCAGAGGAGCGTCTTTAATCTCAACCATGACGTCGTTTAACAAGAGAGACCTTGAAAACAAAATGAAATAACTCTAACAAAGGTACAAAGTTCATAAAAGTCTTTTTAATCTAAGATATGAACTGTAAAATAAAATGAAATAAGAAAATAATATTCCATTGCCGAGAATTGAACTCGAGTCTCGAGGGTGAAAGCAAGATATCTTGATCGCTGGACAACAATGGATTTTTTGTGTTGATGTCTTGAAGTCTTTTGTCAGATCGCTGAAGAGTTTTAGCATGATCTTTTGCTTAATGTCTAACTCTTCGACACGTCCTTCCTTGCGTGCGTTAGAGTTCCCAGGGCTACCGCGACGTTTCAAGCTGTTTGATTGTGTGGCTCTTTCTTCAAAAACAGTCAATATCAAATGTTAGGTCTTTGATTGGCAACCCATCCGGCAACCCATCCAGGGGAGCGTCGATTGCATCGATTCCATCAACGATCTTCCCATGAGTTTATGGTGCATGACCCATTTTTTATACCATTCACCTTCGAGCACAACCCTAGTTTTGCATCGTCCATGAGATGCATTGCGGCTAACGTAACTCTCAAGTCGTATGAGAAAGTTCCTGTAGCCCTCAACTCTCAGGTCGTATGATAGAGTTCTTAGATTTACCGTGACATTTCGAGGTGTTTGATCGTGTGGTTTTTTCTTCAAAAGAGTCAATATCAAACGTCAGATCTTTAATTGGCAACCCATCAAGGGGAGCGTTGATTGCATCGATTCCATCAACGGTCTTCCCATGGGTTTATGGTGCATGACTCATTTTTTATATCATCCACCTTTGAGTGCCACCGTCCACGAGATGCATTGTGGCCAACGTAACTCTTAGGTCCTCTTTGCAAGTTCCTGTAACCTTCAAGTATTGTTATACGTCAAAAATAAAGTTTTTTAATTCCTTAGCATCCCGGTTCCCATTTAAGGGTTTGTGTTTTTGAATTTTCATGAGCTTGGCTTGGGGTGTGGTTCTCTACGGCCCTCACTCTGGTGCTCATCTCAGTCATCTCAGCCATGATGGCGTTCACAAAAGAGGCCTTGAAAATGACCGGATTATCACATTAACCATTTGAATGACGTCAACCTCACTTGTTGAAATTGAACCAAATTTCTATGACATAACACTATTAAAGGTTCAAAGTTCATAAAAGTCTTTTTAATCGAGGATACTATTAAACTTGACCATTATAGTGCCTCTCAAACCAAGTTCATAAAAGTCTTTTGAATTTAAGATACTATTGAACTCATCCATTATGAGAAGTAAAGTTTAAATATAATTGGTGACAAAAGATGAAACTATAAAATAAAAGAAATAAGAAAATAAAATTTCACCGTTGAGAATCAAACTCAGGTCTCCTAGATGAAAGCCAGATCTTCTGTGTAATGTCTAACTCTTCGACACGTTTTTTTATGTGTGTGATAGTGTTCTCAGAGCTACCGCCGCATTTCTTGTTGTTCGATCCTGTGGCTCTTTCTTCAAAAGAGTCAACATCAAACATTAGGTCTTTGATTGGAAACCCATCCAGGGGAGCGCCAATTGCTTCAATTCCATCAATGGTCTTCCCATGATTTTTTGGTGCATGACTAGTTTTTTATACCATTCACCTTCAAGCGCCGCCATAGTTTTGCATCGTCCATGAGATGCATTGTGGGCCAATGTAACTCTCAGGTCCTCTTAGCAAGTTCCTATAGTCTTGAAGTATAATATCAAAACATATTAACGTATTTGATATGTCAAATATTAAAATAATTGATGTGTATCATAAACATTAAATAAAAATATATATTTGAAATTTGAATGCGATTCATATTAATTAAACATATATTATGATATTTAAATAAGATATTATATCTTAATGTATTAGGTATTCAAATACATAATTTGACAAAAATTATCACAAGTTCACTGTCAATAGAACCCCTAGGGTTAAGTAAAAAAGCATCAAACACTAAATACTGTGACATTTTAGGTGATATTTTGCAGAGGAAGCTGATAAGGTCTTCAAAGAGCATGTGGTCATGTCTGACATTTTAGGTTAACAACATGGCACCAGAAATTCTGATACCGGTAATTAACTACAAACATTTGAATAAGGTTTTAGAATATATAAGATATCCAATCTAAAACAAAAATGATTTGATAAAAAGAATTTAGAGTCAAATATTTTTATAAAATTCGAAATGAAATTGGGATTTCGGAAAATTCTAATTTCCTAAAAGGACAAATATAAAATAGCATTTATGTCAAATTTAGAAAATACGAGAGGAACGTTATGCCATTTAGGCTAAAAAACGCTCCATCCGAATTTCAGAAGATTATGAATGATATTTTAAATCCTTTCAAAAAATTTCGATAGTTGATGATGTGTTGATATTTTCTAAAACCATTAAGATCAACACTTTAAACATCTACATACATTCATTAATGTAATCAAAAGAAATCAAATAATATGAAACTCAGACCCGTTTTCTTGGATTTTAAATTTATTTGAGCCTTATTAAAACCCATCCAATGGTCTTTGTCTCAAACTTTGGTGATGACTTATCCTAGAAAAGCCAACTTCAAAAAAATTTTAGGTTCTCTCAATTACGTGTCTTATATCCTTCAAGATATCAGGCACATTTACAAATGTCTTGATGAGTGTCTTCAAAATAATACAAAGTCTTGATTTGTAAGGGATATCTCTACAACAAAAAAAAAAAAAAAAAAAAAAAATCAAATCATTAGTCAAATAAACTCTCTACTTAAGTCTTATTGACCCAAGGGCAGATCTCATAATGAAACGTGACGCATCAAATATCAGATATGGAGGTATCTAAAATTGTCAAAGAGGACAAAGAATCAATTATCATATTTCATTCAAAAGCCTCCAATAATACCATACAAATTACAAAATAGTAAAAAAAAAAAAAGTATTATTTCCATTGTACGGTGTGTACACAAATTTTAAAGAAAATTGAATTAAAAAAACTATTAAAATCTATTGGAGAGTAAAATTTAGTTTTAGAAAAAAAAAAAAGGAATAATCTTGTTTCAAACAAAAAATAATTTTGCTAGATAGAAGTAAATTTTGTTGTGGTTTGATTTTAAAATTCTACCTATAAAAAAAGTTGAAAACACCTTGGGAGATTACCTATGGGAGAGTTTCTAACAAAGTCTCTCTTCTCCCCTCTGTCTTCTCAAACTCATACTAATCCAACCAATTATTTGCATGGACTCAAAAGTTCAATTACATCTAAAAGAAGTTGAAAACACCTTGTGAAAGTCTGTAAGGATACTACTACCTCTAGCTTTGCAAAATCCAGCGTTGTTGAAGCTTATCAAAATCGCTGCAAAAATAAAGTTTAACAGGTGGTTCTATGATGTAGTGGTTAGCACTTTCGACTTTGAATCTAACGACCTATGTTTAATTCCCAATAGGTAATCCACCAATTTATACAAAGTTGGTCCATAGCCGATTCGGTAGGGTCACTTTTGGACCGATAATCTGTAGAAGGGGTCACTAAGGTTGATATCATACAAAATGGGTCCATAGCTCAATGTTAAAGCATTTGATTGCAGATCAAGAGGTCACCAATTCGAACCTAGTTGGGCCCTTCTATCTTGGATAGAAATTTGTTACACTTTTTGGACCGACACTATGTCTAAGGGGTCACTAAGGTTAAAATCCTATAAAATGGATCCATGGCTCTGTGGTAGAGAATTTGACCAGTCACCCGTTTGAACTTGGTTGGACCCTTATAGACACTTTTTACACTTTTGGACTGACACTCTAGAAGGGGTCACTAAGGTCGAAATCATGCAAAATGGGTCCATAGCTTAGTGGTAGAGATTTTGACTGCAGATTAAGAGGTCACCAGTTTGAATCTGGTTGGGCCCTTTTATTTTGGACAGGCACTTTGTTCGATTTACTACCGACCATCAATTTACTCCCGACCACCGATTGTCTAAAGGAAAAGAAATAAGAATAATTACCGATTCCAAACCTTATTCCAAAGTCCTCCACAACATAGAACCATGTACTTAGAACCCGATGTCCACTATTCTCGTTATTCTTTTCAACTACGAACATTCCTCCATTCTGCACTACTAGGATATTGACATCCTTAATTGGTACTTATTCCTCCATTCTGCACTACTAGGATATTGACATCCTTAATTGGTACTAAAGGCAACCCTTCCATACGGCTCATTCTAACACCTTTGGTAAATAGTTTCAAGAGACATTGTTAGGCCGATTTTTGTCCATTAGAATAGATTGGAATTAAATTCTTTATAGTTCGAGATAATAGTTGTATTTTTTAAGTCATTGAGACTAGTATTACTAGTACTTGTTAGTATATTTGAGACTCATCCCTACCACCTGAAGTTTCTTTGATATTGTAGTTGGATCTATGAGACTCATCCCTCATATGTGAAAGAGTAGTTATATCCAACATTCTTACTTGTGTGCCTCAATACTCTCAACAAATGGATCACTTGATCTATTCTACTCTACTTTACTTCCTCTTAATAACCTTGTGGTATTGACACAACTCATATTAATGATAATCATCACTTACATCCAAAACCAGAGTATAGTGGTCGACTATCGTCAAGGACCCATTCACCATTTCCATTCCTACCGATGGAAAAGTTTTATTACATTCATTTCTTTCTCCTTTCTAACTTCTTCAGTCTCACATTAAACTTTTTTTTATTTTAAAAAAAAAAATTAAACGTGAAAAGGGAGAAAGAAAGAAAAAAGAAAACCCTTAATTTTGAAAGCTTATCAAATAATCTTTGACCGATGTAAAGAAAGCTTGAGAATAATTTATTCTCATGTCCCTCTTTGACACTTGTTGGATATATATCCGCCCTTCACATGTCGTATCATAATCATATCATATCGTAAAAACTTTGTGGTTATATCCTTCCCTAATTTATCATAGTCTTATCGTCCTTAGACATATCATAGTTGTGTTGTTACCTGAACGTACCTTAGTCATAACGTTACAGGAAAGTATCGTAACGCTATCGTTCTATCAATCTATCATAATCCTATGTCTTTCTACCCATAACCTAATCGTATTGTTTTACGAATCCATCGTGACCATATCGTTTTTATCAATCTGTCATACCCATAGCACTTTGATACGTAATCAAACCATAACGTTTCATGAACATGTCTTACTCCTATCGTTACATTACGTTTAGTGCATCCTCCTCGTATCCTATCTCAAATATACCATTGAACACATGGTACCGTAAGTATTATCATACAATTCACATATTATAACATATCATAAGCATATCGATATATATATGACACTTCCAGAACCACAGGCATAGTTAACATCAAATATAACCATACAGATGGTAAGACCACCTACCTGATTAGCTTAGGCTGGTGTCTCCAATTTATCCTTAAGAAAGTTTGATTCGTCCTTTGTATTAAAGTCAACCTATATGAACATGACATCAATTTCAATCATTTCTCTAAATTTTATGATGCTCTAGTGTTAGATTTCATTGGAATATTGCATGAGTAAAGTCTTTGAAATGTTTATATATCAAAACTATTTTAACACTTCCAAATCTTGATTTTTGGCTTTTTTTTTTTTAATTATGTTAGCAATGAGCCAATTTAGTCAATTCATTTTTTTTTTAATTTATGTTAGTCATTACTTTTGGTTAATTTAATCTATTTTATTTATTTTATTTTTTTGCTATTGATTTATTTTATTTATTTATTATTATTATTATTATTTTGCTATTGATGACTATCTTTCTAAAACATACTAAATAATTGGTTAAAAGAGGATATGGGATATAACTTAAGGATAAATCTCTTTCCATATGAGAATAACTCATTCTCATTGTCCATCTTTGGTACCATGTACTAAATTAAGGATTTTATTTCTCTTTGGTCAAAACCATCCTTAAAGCACAAAATTGAAGTTGTTGTTAGTCAATTATAATATTTGACATGCTAGTTTTCAAACTACTTTAAATGGGTGTAAAGAAAGCATGAGAATAACTTAGTGTCACTAATTTGACACGTGTTGGGCATGTACTGAACACTTGTTAATACAATGGATATATTACAAATTTATAATCCATCGTATCAGACACTTGACTTTGAATATATTTTGAGAGTGAACCGTACATTAAGCTTTTTTTTAAGTATACAAATATATAAACTTATTTATATGAATTTATTTATAATATAAAATTGATAAATTTTTTGAAATAATTCTTTTTAATTAATATATCATTGTCACATCGGTGTCCTAGTTTTTTAAGAATGACATGTTACTGTTACGAACACAAAAAGAAAACTGCAAAGATCAGAAGAATTGTGAGAAATCTCTCATCCAATTGATGAATGACTAAATCAAATCTAATTCAAATAACTAGATCAAATCTAATCCAAATAACACAATCAAATCTAATGCTAACAATTCCTCCCTTAAACTAAACACGAATAGTAATCAGTTTATATCTACGACCTCATACTAAACATCCACCAGGTAACTTCATCAATTCCCATGTGCCATTTCTGTTTATTGCTCCAAATCCATGGCTTGCCTCCATTTCTCACTCTTCAATGCTTCTTTAAATTTTACAAAGTTTGCAAGTTCAGTAGCGGTAAACATGGCTGAGTTTCATCATCTTCTTTACAAAAAAACTTCTCATATTGCATAGTCTCTCATCCATACTGTTTTATCAACATCTTCCCAAAAATCTTCTCCTATTGAATAGTCTCTCATCCTGACTGGTGGTCTCTTATTCCTTGCCTTATTTGAGCTAGGAGAGCTTGCTTCAGCCAAAGAGCCAGATGAAATATTTTCCTCTACAGTATTTTCATCTGCCGCTTCTATATCATTATTTTCATCTGCAGCTTCTATATCATAGAGTCTATAAGCTTTTGACTCTTCACTAACTCCCATCAAAACATAACTCAAACTCTTATCATCTAGCCTAGTTCTCTGAGCTGCCTCCTCCTTTTGTCTCTAAATCAACTCGAGCTCACAATGTTGTTCTTCTTCCTTCCGCTGCAGCTCTAGAACTAATCGTCGCTGTGCTTTTTCTTCCCATCTTCTATTCTCTTCCAGCATTTTATCTTGCTCTTCTCTCTCTTTTCGTGCTTGTTCTTCTTTCTCTTTCTCAAGCTGCACATCAACATTATCAAACAACTTCGTGCGACCTTTTTCTATTCAACTCTGTATTTCTAATTTAGTCTCTACAGAGTTTAACCTTTCTTCAACCTTCTTCTGAATTGATTAGTTCTTCCATCCTCCTAGTTGCATCTTCATCTGACTTCTTCAACTCTGCTTCACGCCTTTTCTTCTCTTCTTCCTCTTTCTTAAGCTTCTCTATTGAATGATTCTGATCGGTGGATGCACGACTAGGACTAGAACTGGACAATTTGGGGAAAGAAGATAACGAGCAAGACCTACTTCTGCGTTGGCAGTTGAGGGAACTTGAACGGCTGCTTCTCTTGGAATGGGTAGTGGAATGATAGGGGGAAGGACTTGGGTCCCTTCTGCTTCTCTGGCTATGGCGATAGAAATTGGAGCGGGAAGTGTACGATAGAGACCTTGAACCACTTCTCCCCATAAGTTTCAATTGAGTCTGAACGGCTGCTACATGCTGCGATATAGCATGCAATACGAAATACGAACATTCAATTCAAAGACATCTTTGTCTTCATGATTAAGCCTCTCTCAGAATGAAACACCTTGCTTGTTCCATTTTGAAACAAAAAGGTAACCCCCTTTGTTTGCAATTTACCACTACTCAACAAATTGTTCCTCAAGTCTTGCACATAGAACACTCCTGTGATTATCATTATGATTCCATTCACTTCCAACCGTACATTACCTTTTCCGGTTACAACCATGCTTGAGTTGGTTCCCAGCTTCACTAAATCTTTGAAACTTCCATCAAAATCTAAAAAATATTCCTTCTTCCCACACATATGATTGCTACATCCCGAGTCAAGGAACCACATATCTTCTCTATTGGCCTTATTCATATTCACGTAAGCCATCGACGACATCTCTTCTCGATTCTCTACATAGTTTGTCTCCTTCTCCTTGCTTTGACATTCCCATTGAAAATGTCCTAGCTTGTGACAGTTATAGTACTCCACTGTGGCCTTGTTGAAGGTTTGTCTGCCTCGTCTGGAATTGCTTTGACATTCCCATTGAAAATGTCCTAGCTTGTGACAGTTATACCACTCCACTATGGCCTTGTTGAAGGTTTGTCTGCCTCATCCCCTTCCTCTGTCTCTAAAGCTTCCACGACCTTGGCAACTTCCTCCAGCAGACTGCACAACTGGACTCTCCATTGACATAGTTTTATTATGACACACGTAGAAGACTGTTATTTCTAGTTTTAACTAGTTTAGAGCATGACTCTAATACCAAAATGTTAGGAACAGAAAAAGAAAACTGGAAAGATCACAAGAATTGGGAGAAATCTCTCATCCAATTGAAGAATGACTAAATCAAATCTAATTCAAATAACTAGATCAAATCTAATCCAAATAACTCGATCAAATCCAATTCTAACAGTTACCATATCTATTTGGTATCATATTTATGTCTCGTATCTATATCTCATTTTTATTTTTGTGACTCTGAAATATTTTGCTTTTATAAATATTTCTTCACGAAAATAAGTTTAATTTATGTTGAGATGAAGAATCAAAATTGACACTCAAAGGACGTTGATACTTGGGACTTTGATTCCTGTGTGAAGCTTGCCTCTTGCAATTACTTGGGTAGAGAATGTGTTTCACCTAAAATTCACTCAAGAAAAATAATCAAATAACGAACCATATTTGAGACAGGATAACTTTTTTTTTTTAATCCTTGAGAAATAAGAAAGAATAAAAATCAAAACATGGCATGAATGACATTTTCTTGAATCTTTGTTTTGTTCTCCTAAATGTATTATTTTATTTTATTTAATAAAACTCCATCCAAACTTCTACTCATAAATTTTTAATATGTAAGAAAATACACGTACAAAATGTATATACTATTGGTAATACACTAGTCTCGGTTGTTTGACTAAAACAATGCAACCATTGTCCAAACTAAAGAATTTGATTCGAAGCTATCTCCTAATAGAGGAAGGCTCAATTAGACTTTGTTGTAAGATTCGACCCTATCAACTTTAATAGCGTTCTCCAACTATAAATATTGAACTCTAAAGTATTGACGAGCAAAGTAAGGATGTTAATGATGAAGAAGTGCAAGCTGTTGGAAGGTTTTCTGTGGAAAATTTCAGAGGTGGTAGATATAATTTACAAGTGTCTTATCTTTTGCTACCGCCATCCTATAAGCTCTTATCTTTTGAGGAATTCATCAAATTCCCTCTCCAGAAGTAGCATTATAACTACTAGATTGCTTTCGAGGAATTCATCAAACATTACTCTCCTTTATTTATAACTACTGGATTGCTTTCTAGGAATTCATCAAATTCCCTCTCTATATGTGCTTGTGGGACATTACTCTCCTTTATCTATAAGAATGGCATAGCCATAATGACAGGGACATTACTCTGACAGGGACATTACTCTCCTTTATTTATGGGACATTACTCTCCTTTATCTATAAGAATGGCATAGCCATAATGACAGGGACATTACTCTCCTTTATTTATAACTACTGGATTGCTTTCTAGGAATTCATCAAATTCCCTCTCTATATGTGCTTGTGGGACATTACTCTCCTTTATCTATAAGAATGGCATAGCCATAATGACATAATAATCCTTATATA
Source organism: Cucurbita moschata (assembly GCF_002738365.1). Taxonomy (NCBI): domain Eukaryota; kingdom Viridiplantae; phylum Streptophyta; class Magnoliopsida; order Cucurbitales; family Cucurbitaceae; genus Cucurbita; species Cucurbita moschata. The sequence goes on along the minus strand of NW_019268608.1, from coordinate 272,679 downwards.
AGTATCTTTTCGTTTTCTCTCGAACGCACCTTATACATAACATGTTAAATTAACTCATACTTCAAAAAATAATTTCTCTCTTTTGGAGATGCAAGGTATCGATCCCCATACCTCTCGCATGCTAAGCGAGTGCACTACCAGTTGAGTTACATCCCCACAATTTTTGCATCACAAAACCTTAAATTTCCCGTCATTAATAATAGTGAAAATGAAGAAATATTACTACCCAACATGTCATGAATAAGGAAAAATTGAAAAGAAATAATATATTTAATAATATATAGTCTTATTTTTTGAGGTACAGGGTATCGATCCCGATTGCTCTACCATCTGAGCTACATCCACATGATGTTTACATCATAAAACCCTAAATGTCCCATCATCAATAATAGTGAAAATAAAAAAATATCAAAATATTAATAACAAATAGTTTGGTTTGGTGATGTGGGGCATCGATAATTTTGAAAATGAAAAAATATAAATATAATAACAAATTAAATACTTTCTTTTGGAGATGCCGGTTACCAATTCCCGTACAACTCGCATGCAAAGCGAGCACTCTACCATCTAAGCTACATCTCCACAATTTTTATGTCACAAAACCCTAAACGTCTCATCATGAATAATAGTGAAAATGAAAAAATATCGCTACTCATTATGTCATAAATAAGGAAATATTGAATAGAAATAAAATAGTAATAACGAACTGTTTCTTTTGGAGATGCAAGGTATCGATCCCCGTATATCTCTCGCATGCTACATTCCCACGATTTTACATCAAACTTCCCGTCATCAATGATATTGAAAATGAAAAACTATCCCCGCTCATTATGTCGTAAATAAGGAAACATTTAAAAGAACTAATATATTTAGTAATCGTTTCCTTTGTTGATGCATGGTATCGATCCCAGTACTTCTCACATGGGATGCAAACACTCTACCATCGTTTCCTTTGTTGATGCATGGTATCGATCCCAGTACTTCTCACATGGGATGCAAACACTCTACCATCGTTTCCTTTGTTGATGCATGGTATCGATCCCAGTACTTCTCACATGGGATGCAAACACTCTACCATCTAAGCTATATCCTCAAGATTCTTATGTCACAAAATCTTAAACATCTCGTCATCAATAATAATGAAAATAAAAAAAATAACGCTATTCATTATGTCATTAAATAAGAAAAAATTAAATAGAAATAAAATAGTAATAACGAATAGTTTCCTTTAGAGATATGGGGTATCAATTCAATCCTCGTACCTCTCGCATGCTAAGCAAGCAATCTACCATCTAAGCTACATTCCCACAATACTTATATCAGAAAACCCTAAATGTCCCATCATCAATTCTAGTGAAAATGAAAAAAAATATCTCCGCTAATTATGTCATAAATAAGGAAAGGTTGAATAGAAGTAAAATATTAATAACAAATAGTTTCTTTTGGAAAGATGTAATAGAAATAAAATATTAATAACATAGTTTACATATGTGTCACTTGTGTTATTTTAACGTATTTATTTACTTGGTAAACGTCTTTCATACTACAATCTCTTGAAGGGGCATTTTGAGAATCGAACTTTCATACCACTAGACCAAATGCCCTTGTTATACCACTTGAAATGTATGTATGAAGCCTTAGGCCTAGGTATTAAGGTCGTATTTTGTCGTATTGCAGGGAACACGTGAAGTCCTCGGATGTAGAATTTGTCTTGGAGATAAAGCCTTGGGATGGGATGTTAAGAAAGACTATGAGTATTAAGAGCATGATGGTAAGTATAAAATGTCGAATATGAAGTTAGGTTGATTTTGAATATGAAGTCTTTTCTTGAACACCCAATATTTTTAAATTCTACTCAAATATATTTTTTTCTTAGTAGTTGGAGGGCTATAAAACGAAAAGTTGAATTGTTATAATATACCAGGGTTATCAAATAAACCAACAACCCAACAAAAGAAACAAACTAATCAATTTTGGTTGGATTGATTCGGTTCAGTTCATCAGTTTGTTTGATTTAATTTTTCTATTTTGCCTCGTATGACAAGAAAATAAAGTTGTATTGAATGCACCTTAGTTTCATTTATGACAAACTCATATGAAACATAATTGCATTAATAGTACTCAGAGTTTGAGTCTATAAGCATTTCATGAACTTCAGTGCAATTCATGCTTCATTAAAGATGAGATGAACTTTTGTTAGGTAAAGGGAACTTTAAATTACTTCATTTGTGGAGCTTCAATTACTATATGCTAGTTACAATCTTTAGGATTGACTAATTGGACACGAATTCATGGATT
>NW_019268608.1:269660-270374 GCF_002738365.1 Cucurbita moschata | reverse complement strand
TGGAGCTTCAATTACTATATGCTAGTTACAATCTTTAGGATTGACTAATTGGACACGAATTCATGGATTTAGGGAAATTTTTGTGTAATTATCAACCACAACTTATGTTTTCAAATTTTTAGGACATAAGGTAGGTAGTTGTTTTTATGAGTCATAAACTTGTTTCTTTGCATAATATGGATTTAGTTCAACTATTATTATTGATAAGATGGAGAAAGAAATTGTCTTTGAATTGACTAATAGACCTAGGTTCCTCGTTGTTGTATTTTAACTTGTGATTTTGCAAAAAGCTTAACTAATATGGACTGTCATGTCACAAGAACTTTTAAATCAAGAATATACCCGACACATCATTCAAGATGGCAATAAAATGGAGTTAAATTGAACGCACTTTAGTTTTATGTTTGGCGTGTTCAAGATAAAACATAATTGTATTAATGATATTGAGCCTGGAGTCTATAAGAATTTAATGATCTTAAGAGAAATTCCTGTTTTATGAGAGGATACCAACTTTATTTAAGGTACTAGGAGTTCAAGAATCTGGTTTGAATCTGGTTAAGGAACGGTAAGATCTGAAAGTTTTAAATTCTAGACCAAAACTTATCGTTGAGATGAGGGAGCCTTCAAAGGTTGTGCACTCACGGATGGGGTTGTTATGTAGCTTTAATCTATCTCTGTGTTTGAGTTTTTTTGTACTTTTTTTTTTTTTTTTTT
>NW_019268608.1:268168-269650 GCF_002738365.1 Cucurbita moschata | reverse complement strand
AAAATATTAATAACATAGTTTACATATGTGTCACTTGTGTTATTTTAACGTATTTATTTACTTGGTAAACGTCTTTCATACTACAATCTCTTGAAGGGGCATTTTGAGAATCGAACTTTCATACCACTAGACCAAATGCCCTTGTTATACCACTTGAAATGTATGTATGAAGCCTTAGGCCTAGGTATTAAGGTCGTATTTTGTCGTATTGCAGGGAACACGTGAAGTCCTCGGATGTAGAATTTGTCTTGGAGATAAAGCCTTGGGATGGGATGTTAAGAAAGACTATGAGTATTAAGAGCATGATGGTAAGTATAAAATGTCGAATATGAAGTTAGGTTGATTTTGAATATGAAGTCTTTTCTTGAACACCCAATATTTTTAAATTCTACTCAAATATATTTTTTTCTTAGTAGTTGGAGGGCTATAAAACGAAAAGTTGAATTGTTATAATATACCAGGGTTATCAAATAAACCAACAACCCAACAAAAGAAACAAACTAATCAATTTTGGTTGGATTGATTCGGTTCAGTTCATCAGTTTGTTTGATTTAATTTTTCTATTTTGCCTCGTATGACAAGAAAATAAAGTTGTATTGAATGCACCTTAGTTTCATTTATGACAAACTCATATGAAACATAATTGCATTAATAGTACTCAGAGTTTGAGTCTATAAGCATTTCATGAACTTCAGTGCAATTCATGCTTCATTAAAGATGAGATGAACTTTTGTTAGGTAAAGGGAACTTTAAATTACTTCATTTGTGGAGCTTCAATTACTATATGCTAGTTACAATCTTTAGGATTGACTAATTGGACACGAATTCATGGATTTAGGGAAATTTTTGTGTAATTATCAACCACAACTTATGTTTTCAAATTTTTAGGACATAAGGTAGGTAGTTGTTTTTATGAGTCATAAACTTGTTTCTTTGCATAATATGGATTTAGTTCAACTATTATTATTGATAAGATGGAGAAAGAAATTGTCTTTGAATTGACTAATAGACCTAGGTTCCTCGTTGTTGTATTTTAACTTGTGATTTTGCAAAAAGCTTAACTAATATGGACTGTCATGTCACAAGAACTTTTAAATCAAGAATATACCCGACACATCATTCAAGATGGCAATAAAATGGAGTTAAATTGAACGCACTTTAGTTTTATGTTTGGCGTGTTCAAGATAAAACATAATTGTATTAATGATATTGAGCCTGGAGTCTATAAGAATTTAATGATCTTAAGAGAAATTCCTGTTTTATGAGAGGATACCAACTTTATTTAAGGTACTAGGAGTTCAAGAATCTGGTTTGAATCTGGTTAAGGAACGGTAAGATCTGAAAGTTTTAAATTCTAGACCAAAACTTATCGTTGAGATGAGGGAGCCTTCAAAGGTTGTGCACTCACGGATGGGGTTGTTATGTAGCTTTAATCTATCTCTGTGTTTGAGTTTTTTTGTACTTTTTTTTTTTTTTTTTTTT
>NW_019268608.1:262089-268158 GCF_002738365.1 Cucurbita moschata | reverse complement strand
TTTTTTTTTTTTTTGTAATTGTATCCCAAACACTTTTTTTTTTGTTTGGATAAATTTGAACAACACCATCTTATAATTTAATTTAATTTTATATTTAATGTAGTGTTGTTTTCTCAATCTCATTTTAATTTTACAACATTTTCTTATTTTATATTAATTTACTTTTATTTTTATTTGTTTTCACTCTCAATTTCAGTTTCTATTTGAGTTTTGAACCACTAAAATCTGGGTGGTGACAGATTTGTATCAGAGCAGCCAGATTTTAAATTCTATAGATTTTTTCTTAGGATAAAGAGTCGTATATCTCTATGACTCAGCTCGATGACACGTCTCTCCATGACCAATTAAGCAATCTAACCCTATTTTATAGTATATGATATGTTGTAAAACTTGTATGTTTTGATTTTCGTGGTAGTTATAAAATGTCCTTGGACGTTAAAGAGTGAACGTTAACTATATAAGACAATACTGGATCAACATTATAGTGTCTAGATATGGTGAGGAGGAAAAGAGTGGTCATGAGATATCTGACTAGCCTTAGGAAAATAGAGAGTTGTCGTTGCACAGTGCGAGGCATCTAATCCATGAAATTTTGGTACTAGAAATGAAGAAACTGGAGATGGTCCCCAAATGTCTGTATGGACTATTTCCAATCGCACTTTTTTTAGTTCCCTGGCAGCGTCAACTAGATTAACCCTACGGTGTGTCAATCCTTGAGCTTCCACTCCTCCGAGGTCATGGTATCCAACTTCACCCCCAAAATGGGTTCTTGAATTTCTTTCTCGTATAGATAATCTTCAATCTGCATCTTCTAGAAACTGATAACGAATCCATCAAACTTTTCAATTCCAGTCTTTGAACTTTCCATCTTCACAGATCGTGGTGAATCTCTCCTCGCTCTGATACCATTTATTAGAATCACACATCAATGCACACACTTGATATAAATGAACACAAAGAACATGATAGAGAAAATGTAAGAAGAAATATTGACTAATGGTTAAGGTCAGATCAACTTTGAGTTCAAAGCAACAAGAACCAAAGACTGGTGCGAAAATTCTATGGACTAGTCGAAGTTGTCCACAAGATTAGGAAGACATCATATAGAATCCAATTGCTCCTATCTGTTGTCCACATCAGTAACTTGAAACGTTATTATTCCGACCAAGAAAACATGAAATAAAAGCAGGTGGTATGACGTCATGCAAAGAAGAAATTATTTCAAGCGAAGAAAGTAGAAAAGACACCAACAGAGAAGACTTAAAGAGTTAACAAACCGAGAAGTGATTTTCAACAGCTCATAGTAGGTTGGCAAAGACTCCTCAATGCTGAGATCAGATAGAAGCGCGTCGCGAGACCTAAAGTCAGCCTCATCCTACAACGTTGAGTTTATGAAGAGCAAGTTGATAGAGATATTGACAAATTGTATAAGGGCAGATGTCGCGGTCATGATTGGCCAAGGCATGTTGCCTGTGGCTGCATGTTAGATGTCTCAGCTATTCTTGTAAAAAATTTGTGGTTCATGGTGGCATGCTCATTCCAAACCCCTTTTACTTGCTTTCATCTTAGATAGGCATTTACTATTATTGTTGTGCCAATACGGGGTGTATGATTAGTCCTCAAAATCATATCTACACCCATCAGGACTAAAATGTCCCAAATTTTACTATAGGAGAACGTGACCAGTTGTTGTTTCTTCACTTGTAGCTTATAACATTGCTTTATTTGAAATTATTTTTAACGTATTTCCTCGCTCACGTTTTCTAAAATATTTCTTCTAAACGTGATTCGAGCATACACTGCTATTGTTCGTTCAATCTTAATTTTGCATGGTTGACTTGTTCATTGGATTAGAACAAATGTCACATAATCATTGTCTCACTACTACATGAGTGCGATTGTGACACTTGTCTTCCGTTCAGTTGTGGGCCGCATCTTGTGACTAGTTATGCGAGTTTAGCCTGGAGAATACGTGTAGGTTAAAAAAGAAATGGTTGGATGCAGACTGCGAATAAGGGTTGGGCCACGGAAGGTTTGTTTTTTTTACCACATATGGACTTTGGGCTAGTGAGTCTTAAATTTGGGTTCGTTTGAAAAATTTTGGTTCGTTTTTTAGTTCAAACGAACCCAAATTAAACCTCCTAGTTCCTTCTTCCTTGCACGACTCACTCTTAATTAAACCTAAATTAAGCATACCAGGTAGGGAAAGAAAGGCTACTCGATCGCCTGTAAGGTCAACCCTCAACGGCGAGCTCACCATGCAATGCTATAAGTCCGATAGAAGTCCAAGGTTTCGTCTACTACAGACCAGGAATCTCTTGGAGGAGCTAACATGAAATGAGAAATACATTCGATTACGGCAACTAATAGATAGCAAACTTTTCGGTAGAAACTGAATGATCCCTAGGCTCGGGCAAGAACAGGAAAAGGTAGTCGTACTCCTACCTTTTCCATAGGACAATAGGAAAGTTTGAGCTGAAAGATTGAATCACACCTGGTAAGAAAGGCGGGCTTAGCAGGTTTCTCCAAACGTATAAACAAAAAGAGGAAGCAACTGTTCCTAAAGAGGATACCGATACGCATACATTCTCTCATGGAAGAACCTAGCTGAACCGGATCAAAGGTCATAACCTAGTTCGACTGACCTTCTTTGGTTGGCCCCCGCCCCTTGTAACAAGGTCAACCCGTACGTGCTCTTTCCTTTCGTTTAGCGAGATAGCTTACCAGCTCTTTCGGCTCATAGCACCAGTATGAAAAGCGGAATCCTCATCCTGAGTCAAGTACGCATTGCCATACGAATCGACATCGGCCAAACCAAAAGCTCCTATTTTTTCTTTAACGAAAGCGGATCTAACAGTTTCGATAAAACCAACCTCTTTTAAAGAAGGAGTCGCTCTGCCTTGATCACCGTGGACGTATGCAGCTCCCGCTTTACCTTTTCCTCCCGCTTTAAAAAAGTTCCCTCATGATAGGCCCTCCCAGCTCCCGAATGTCTTTCTATCAATCGAGAGAGGTATAGAATAGTACACCAAACGAACAAGACAAGAATGGACTCATAAGATGGGTGGTCAGGGAAGCGATTTCATTTGTGTTATCCGCCAAGGAAATGATCAAGGAATTCTCTATACACGGCTGAGAGATGACCGTATTGTTGCACATCCTGAATAAAGTACCGTAGGCAAGCGAAGCTTTTGAAAATGAAAGCGTGTAGAACTCAGATCCACTTTGTCATCGATTCATAAACTTCGGATCTGATCTTCCTTTCGTCTCCGGGTGACTGAGAGAGAATTTAGGCCTGGCGTGCATCCAATTTGGTCAACAATAAGGTACAAAGCGGATTGATTAAATGGGCTTGAAGTTCCATTATCGTTAGGTCGAAGATCTCTACTAGGTTTAGTGCACTTTTGTAGTTGTGAATGTTGCCGTAATCGAATGTCTTTCTCATTCGACATTCTCTCTTACCAAGCACTCATACTCACCGGGGTTGAGGAGACAGTCCGTGGGCTAATTGGGTTTTGAGACTGCGTATACGCGAAAAGAGCTCACTTTCGACTTTCTCCTCGACGTTTGGTGCCCGATTCTGGTTCAGGAAAGGGTCTGATCTCTTTCATTGAAGCACATTGATGCTGAAGGAGTCTTCGAAACTTGTGGAGAGGCTATGATGACTTCAAACTATTCAAATAGCATGACTGATACAACAAAGAAAGGGTTTCTAAGTCACACTAGTGGAATAGCTTTTTCATAATAATTATCTCGATATATGATACCAAAAACTTGTCTGATGACTGATAAGGTAAGGGGTTTCAAAAGACAAAAGAATGACAATTCTATGTGTGATAGAAAAGAAGATCTTTTTTTTAGTGTGTGCGGTTCACCTTTCTTCCTGACCACGGATAGACTACGGAGCTTTGCACTTCGGCCCCTGAGAATACCACATCAAGGTGACAGGATTCGAACCTATGGCTCTCTGAAACTTCTTCATCGGTTATTTGGGCGCATCTTCCTTAAACGGATTGTGACAACAGCGGACAACATAATGAAAAGTTCCTAGAAAGAATACAATTAAACAATTTGTGTAATAATGCTCTTTTTGACTTTTTGAAGTCTGGCTCAGAGACAATGAAAAGTTCCTAGAAAGAATACAATTGAACAATTTGTTTTGACCTTTTGAAGTCCGACTCGAGACAATGAAAAGTTCCTAGATAAATACAATTGTGTAATATGACTTTTTGAAGTCCGGCTCGAGACAATGAAAAGTTCCTAGAAAGAATACAATTGTGTAATATGACTTTTTGAAGTCCGGCTCGAGATGATCTTTATTCTGCCAAGAATATGTTTCATTCTCTATTCTCATCTTCTTGGTTCAATGTTTAAAAACCACATTTTAAATCATATTATCTTGCATAATTCATATAATATTGTTGGGGGCATTTTGAGAATCGAACTTGAGACCTCTCAAGGTCAAAACGATAATAATACCACTTAGACCAAATGCCTTTGTAATAGATCTATAATTCTTAGTTGCTAGTCTATATATGAAATTTATATAAGTAGAAGCTATGCATTGCCACGCATACCTTAGGGTTAGGCCCCATTGATAACTATTTTATTTTTTTTGTTTTTTTTTTATGGGCATTCCAAGAATCAACTCAAGACCTCTTGCACCCTAAGTAAGAATCATACCACTAGGCCAAATGTCCTTATTATGAAATATATATTAAGTTGTTTATGGAATGTATCATAATTATTTAATTTATTTTCTTTGTTAATTAAATTCATGAGCAATTATTATTATATCTTTTAGATCTAGACCGCTGTTAAATTATTTACATAGGGTTTGCGATAATTACTGTAGAGAGAAGAAAAAAAATAGAAGTTATTTTATTTACATAGGGTTTGCGATAATTACTGTAGAGAGAAGAAAAAAAATAGAAGTTATTTTATTTACATAGGGTTTGCGATAATTACTGTAGAGAGAAGAAAAAGAATAGAAGTTATTTTCTAGTGTAAGTTTTAGTTTGATAGTTCCATTTGAGACATATATCGTGGAGTACACAAGTAAATGATATTAAGAGCATTATCATTAAATGATAATACACTAGGTTGAGACATATATCGTGGAGTACACAAGTAAATGATATTAAGAGCATTATCATTAAATGATAATACACTAGGTTGAGACATATATCGTGGAGTACACAAGTAAATGATATAAAAAGAGCATTATCATTAAATGATAATACACTATGTTGCTACTGAATTGCTTTCTCTGAGGCTCATCTTTTGAGAAATGAACATAGGGGCACATTCCGAGAATTAAACTCGGGACCTCTCGCACCCTAAGCAAGAATCATACCACTAGACCAAATGCCCTTTCTAAAAAAAATGCAACATTTTTAACTCCTACTCAATATATTTTTTTCTCTCAAGTTTGAAATCTATTTTCTTGAGTGGTTGTTGGACTATAAAACAAAAAGTTGATGGTCTAGTATTTTACTTGTAAGTAAGGCATGTAATATTGAATTGTTCTAATATGCAAGTGTTATCAAATAAATTACAACCCAACAAATGAATCAAACTAATAAGTTTGGGTTGGGTTGGATTTATTCGGCTCAGTTCATCAGTTTGTTTGATTTAATTCTTCTATTTTGCTTCGTATGACAAGAAAATGAAGTTGTATTGAATGTACCATAGTTTGATTTATGACAAGCTCATATGAAATATAATTGCATTAATAGTACTAAGAGTTGGAGTCTATAAACATTTCATGAACTTAAGTGCAACTCATGCTTCATTAAAAACGAGATAAACTTTAGTTAAGTAACTGGAACTTTAAATTACTTCATGTGGAGCTTCAATTACTTTATGTTAGCTACTATCTTTAGGATTTACTAATTGGACACGAGTTCTTGGATTTAGGGGATTGTTTTATGTAATTTTCAACTACAACTTATGTTTTCAAATTTTTATGTCATAATTTAGGTAGTGGCTGTATATTATGGATGAACACTAGAGTTTTTATCCCGTTCACCACAACTACTCTAGTTTTTGTTTGAAGGCTATAATTGT
>NW_019268608.1:261568-261883 GCF_002738365.1 Cucurbita moschata | reverse complement strand
ATCTATGTTGTATGACAATAAAATTTGTTTAGATGAAATTTTAGTTAAAGTTGCATATTTTACTTCTTGCGAGTAAAAAATTTGTTTCTTAACATAATATGAATTTAGTTACAGAGTTATTAGGAATGAGATGGAGAAAGAAATTTTCTTTAAAATAATAAACAGACCCAAGTTCATTTTTGTTGTTGTCTAATTGTGATTTTGCAAAAAGCTTAACTAATAAGAAATATCAAGGTAAATCAAGAATATATCCTACACGTCATTCAAGATGACAATAAAATGGAGTTAAATTGAACGCAGTTTTAGTTTCATGTT
>NW_019268608.1:258645-261336 GCF_002738365.1 Cucurbita moschata | reverse complement strand
AATATATATATATATATATATATATATATATATATATATATATATATATATATATATGTATGTATGTATTATGTATGTAGAGGTTTGGGTAAAGCACAAAGTAGTAAGGAACACCATTGTCAACTCTAGAGCCACCCACAACTCATGATGGAGACCGATTCAAAATATTTTAACATCCTTTGGCATCAAGATACAGGAAAGATGAACGCCGTCAAATTGGAAGCTTTACCTGTCTTAAGAGTAACAATGAGAACTCTAATCAAGCTGGAGCCTTGGACTAGGCAAAATTTTTAGTGATAGTTGAAATGGATGACTTCGACATCGTGTCAGGAATGAACGCACTGCTGAAACACAAAGTCAGTTACATGCCCCTAGCAAAATGTCTAGTAGTAATGGAGTCTAACCCGACGATCATTCAGAAAAACATCCATCAACCAAGAGGGTTAAAAATGATGTCGATACTATAGTTGAGAAAGAATCATAGCCATGATGAATCTACGCTTGCTACTATTGTTGTAATTGAAAAGGGAAGCTCAAGTGAGCCAACCTCAATAGAAACCTTGTTGCCACTACATGAACACCACGACATAAAACAAGGTCAGATAATGGATTTATCCCCACCAGGAGAGACAAAAACAAGGTCAGATACCGAAGAAGGGAGACAGAAACAAACCACTGAAGCAACACGTGTTCACACAGAAATATCATCTAGACGGATGAAGAGAAGGGTCAGTCGGAAGCGTCAACCACAATAATTTCAAGAAAAATAAAGAGTTCATATAAGTTAAGTTCAAATAACTTCGAGTTCAAAGCAACAAGAACCAAAGACTGGTGTGAAAATACTATGGACTAGTTAAAATTATTCATAAGATTACGAAGACATCATATAGAATCCAATTGTTCTTATGGATGCGGACTAACCTTGTTGTCCGTGTTAGTAACTTAAAACGTTATTATTTCTACCAAGAAGACATCAAGCAAAAGCAGGTGGTATGACGTCATACAAATAAGAAAAAGTTTCAAGCGAAGAAAGTAGGAAAGACACGAACATAGAAGACATGAAGACTCAACAAACCGAGAAGTGATTTTCAACAGCACCTAGTAGGTTGGAAGAGACTCCTCATTATGAGATCAGCTGGAAGTGCATCGAGAGACCTAAAGTCAGCCTCATCTAATAAACTGTGTGGGGGCAGATGTCACAGTCATGATTGCCCAAGCCGTGTTGCCTGTGGTTGCATGTTCATGTCTCAACAATTCTTGTAAACGATTTGTTGTCCAAGGTGGTTATTTGGACAATGTTATTGTTTACCGATTATTTGGGCGACACGCCTTGAGCAATCATGACCGTCACAATTGGCTAAGACATTTGTTGTCCATATGTTATTGTTGTCCAAGAGACTCTTCATTATGAGGTCATAATTGGCTAAGACATTTAAAGAAGTTTTACCTAGGGCAACTTCTATCACAATCCTCTTCTTGCTCACTGAAACTTCTTTAAATGTTATTGTTCACTGGTTATTTGGGCACATCTTCCTTAAAAGGATTGTGACGACAGATGACCTAGGTAAAACTTCTATTGGGAGATCAGTGCAATAGAGAATCTGTGTCCCTTTCCTGAAACCTTCAGCGGACAACATAACAAAGAATTCCTAGAAAAAATATCATAGAACAATTTGTGAAATGCCTTTGAAGTTAGGCTCGAGGCTCTATCTTATCTCCCAAGAATATGGTTCATTCTCTATTCACATAGAAATTCTGCAATAGAAAGTGGTACCCTCGTCTTCTTTTACAAAACATTCTCAAGTCCTCATGCAATGATTTGAAAGTGGTACCCTCATCTTCTTTTATAAGACTACCTCGGCCTTCATAGAATGATTATGCTATTGTTCACTGATTATGCTACCTCGGCCTTCTTTAAATGTTATTGTTCACTGTTTATGGTCCAAGTCCCGAAATAGTAAGTCTTTATGTCAAGAAAGGAGAGGAATCCTCGTAGTTTCCAAGATTTGAAGAGAATCATACATACAAAAATTTATCCTCGTAGTTTCCAAGATTTGAAGAGAATCATACATACACAAATTTCCTTTGTTTGTTTATTCTTGTTGTTTCCTCTTTTTAATTTCCTTTGTTTGTTTATTCTTGTTGTTTCCTCTTTTTAATTAACATGTTATAAAGACACTGTAAATTATAATTAAATATAGCTCCTTTTTTTTTTTTTCCAAATATCCATCCCAATTACTTCTTGGTTCAAGGTTTACAAAACCTATTTCAAATCTATTATATTGCATGCTTCAATTTGATATAATTGTTGGGGGCATTTTGAGAATCAAACTCGAGACCTCTCGCACCCGAAGCGAGAATCATACCACTAGACCAAATGCCTCGTAGTGGATCTATCTTTTTTAGTTGCTAGACCAAATGCCTTGTAGTGGATCTATCTTTTTTAGTTGGTGGTCCATATCTTTTGAAATTTATGCACATGTTTTTGTTTCAATTCTAGAAATAGAAATGATATCCATAGAAATACATAATTTTACAATGCAAATAAGAAAAACTCGTGATCAAGTTTTAGATAAAAGTAGCAAACATGTTGATAGATATAAAAATAAATTCAAGTTCTTTCTCTGGCCTAATTATCAATTGGAAGATTTAGCTGATATGAATTGTTATTGGTTTGATACCAATAATAAC
>NW_019268608.1:213512-258454 GCF_002738365.1 Cucurbita moschata | reverse complement strand
AAAAAAAAAAAAAAAAAAAAAAAAAAAAAAAAAAAAAAAAAAAAAAAAATACCACCACTAGACCAAATGCCCTTATAGAACCTACTATTATTGTCATTTTAACTTCACATGGTCTATCACACAGTTGAAGCAGCATTGTCACTCGAGCCCATTCATTGGTAACTATTTTTTTTTTTGTTTTATTTCAAAATTATGTGTTTTATCCTTTTATCCGTAGAATAAATTACAACCACAATTCTACAACAATTTATCCTTTTATAAGTAGGATAAATTACAATGAATACTGAGAAAAGAAATCCCAAAAAAATAAGTAGAAGGTTGAGAATTTCACTCAACCACAATTCTACCACAAGAATGACATGAAACTTGCATAGATGATGCTTGGATTTTGAAGGGGAACTTCTCAACTTGAGAGATCAATTTCATTCATCACAAATCTGATTTTTACATAATAATTTGTGGGTATTTATAGTCTCCCACAAAATAAGTTAGTAGCCGGGATTCAATCTCGATCCCCTTAAATCTCCAAAAAAAAAAAAAAAAAAGTCAATTTTACAATTCTACCATTACAAACTTTATGAAATTAAAAATAAATAAAGTTTTCTAACAACTCATGTAACGATGCTTGCAACTTCATTTGCTCCTTCAACTGTGTAAATATTCACTTCTGAAGTTCCAAATTGTCCTTTCTCAATCTAATAAGCTTGTAACACATGAAATAATAGTTGAACTGAGCCTATCCAATTTTGTAGATGAAGAATGAATGCTTGTTGAATCTTCTTAGCATTGGATCGTGTAATAGGTCTAGTTGAAACATTTGGAACACCGTGATCCATATCATCTTCCCCCTCTTCAAAAGGATTCATCTTCGAATCAGAAAATCATCACCTACATCAAAAGGACTCAAGTCAGCAACTTTGAAAGTAGAACGTGCTGAAAATTCTCCTAGAAGATCATTTTATATGCATTGTTATTAATTCTTTCAAGGACTTGATAAGTGTCATCCCTCCTGGATGTAACTTTGTCTTCCTTTGAGATGGGAATCACTCCTTGCGAAAATGTATCCAAACCCAGATAGTTATCTGGTTGAAAAATGATTTCATTCCGTCCTTTGTTAATTCTTGAAGCAACATTGAAATTTTGTTTCTCAATTGTCTACTTCTCCTCCTTATGAGTGATTATTTCTTTTTAAAATTAGTTGACTATTTAATCTAAATTTAGTGATTATTTCTTTTTAAAATTTCAGAATTTTCATTTTCATTGTTATAGTCTTTAAGATGAATTTTTATTTTTAATGTTAGTGGGGATAGCTCAGTTTGGAGAGCGTCATTGAAGATCTGAAAGTCACGTGTTTGATCCACGTTCACCCCACCTAATTCAAGTCGACTAACTTGCATAACCTGATTATTCAATCTAAAATGAGTGATTATTTCTTTTTAAAATTACTCGACTATTTAATCTAAATTTAGTGATTATCTCTTTTTAAAATTTCAAAATTTTCATTTTGAATGTTATACGGGATAGCTTAGGTTGGAGTCTGTAATATTGAAGATTTGAAGGTCACGTGTTGGTTCGACATTCACCACACCTGATTCAAGTAGTATAACTTACTATCTTATCAAAATTTAGAGTTGATTTATTTTTAAAATTTCAATGAATTAGCGTAATTTATTTTTAAAATTTCAATGAATTAGGGTAAATAATTTTACTGATGAATAGCTGAATTGGGAGTGAGAGTGGGTCTGTAGATCTAAAGATAGCATGGATTCCTAATTCTTTATTTGACTATAAATGCTCTATAAGAATTCTTTATTTGATTATAAATGCTCCATAAGACATTTAATAAAATGACTCATTTTATTGCATGGAACAAAAAAATTGATGTTCCTGTAGAATTGTCAATACGTTCTATTTTCAATATTGTTAAGTTGAGTCCTTTTGATGTAGGTGATGATTTTTCTGATTCGAGGACGAATCCTGAAGAGGGGGATGATGATAAGAATCACGGTGTACATTCTACTTTCAATGTTGCTGAGTTGAGTCCTTTAGATGTAGGTGATGATTTTTCTGATTCGAGGACGAATCCTTTTGAAGAGGGGGATGATGATAAGAATCACGGTGTTCCAACTGGACCTATTACACAACCCAAGGCCAAGAAGATTCAACAAACATTCATACTTCATCTACAAAATTGGATAGGCTAGGTTCAACCATCAATTCATGTGTAACAAGTTGATTCATTTGAGTCAAGACCATTTGGAGATTTAAAAGTAAATATTTGCACAGTTGAAGTACTGGATGAAGTTGCAAGCATCATTTCATGAGTGGTTAGAAAACTTTATTTATTATTTTAATATCATAAAGTTTGTAATGCTTAAATTGACTTCGTTTTGTGTGGAGATTTAAACGGATCGAGATTAAATCACCATCACTTGTTGGAAGACTATAACTACCCAAAAATTATTATGTAAAAGAATATTTGTGATCAATGAAATTGATATCTCAAGTTGAGACGACCCCCCTTGTAGAAATCTGAGCATATCTTTGTCATTTCTAAGTTTCATGCAATTCTTGTGGCAGATTGCATCTGAGTCATTCAATCAAGCCTTGATCAAGTTCGATTGTGAAGTGACTCAGTTTCGAAAAAGGTTCCAAATCTTGTTTCTCAATCTTGGATCTCATCATCTAATTCTAGTTTTATCTCTTGGTTGATCCAAATTTTGTATAAGAAGGTGTTAATTTTTTTAATACAAGGGTTCTTGCTTCTACAAAAGCTTGGCTCGTTGGGCTAAAGATTACGGTTGGGCTATCATCCTTCAACGGGATCTTCTATCCCCATGACTTGCTCTAATGCAGTCGTTCTTCTAACGCCGATGACACGTCCAGTTGTCGAGATTGGTAATGTGAGTTTGTAACCCATCTATTGAGGTTCTTGGAATGATTCTATAGCTTATCATTACCATGTTGGGAGTTGGATCATGGGTCTTGGGCCAAGGAATCCTTGATTTACCGCCCCTTCGAGTTGAAGGAAGTGTCGTAAGGCTAATTTTTTTTCAATTTTTTTTTCAATTTTATCGATTTTTTTTAGTAATTTTATTTCAATTTTGTCAAACTCACTCAGGTGCTCATCTCAATCATTTCAGCCTTGTTCGCGTTCAATAAGAGAGACCTTGGAAATAACCTGTAACTATTGAACTAGATTATCACATTAACAATTTGAATCAAATAAAGTGACATTAACCATTTGAATCACCTCAACCCCACTCGTTGAACTTGACCAAATGTCTATAACATAACACTAACAGAGGTACAAAGTTCATAAAAGTCTTTTTAATCTAAAATACCATTGAACTTGACCATTATAGTGCCTCTCAAACGTAGGTAAAGTTTAAATTCGGGTTTCCTTGTCAAACTCACTCGAGTGCTCATCTCAACCATGATGGCGTTCAATAAGAGAGACCTCGAAAATAGCCAGATTATCGCATTAACCATTTAAATCACCTCAACCCCACTTGTTGAAATTGAAACAAATATCTATAACATAACACTAACATAGGTACGATGTTCATAAAAGTCTTTTTAATCTAAGATACTATTGAACTTGACCATTAAAGTGCCCCTCAAAATGAGGTAAATTTTAAATATAATGTGTGTCAAAAGATGAAACTATAAAATAAAAAGAAATAAGAAAATAATATTCAATTTCAGAGAATCAAACCAGAATCTCCGAGGTGAAAGCCAAATATCAAAACCGTTGGACAACAATGAATTTTTGGTGTAGTTGTCCTAAAGTCTTTTGTCTAATCGCTGAAGAGTTTTACTATGATGTTTTGGGTAATGTCTAACTCTTCGACACGTCCTTTCATGTGTGTGATAGAGTTCTCGAAATTACCGCGACGTTTCGAGCTGTTCGATCGTGTGGCTTTTTCTTCAAAAGGGTCAACATCAAACGTCAGGTCTTTGATTGGCAACCCATCTAGAGGAGCGTCGATTGCCTCGATTCCATCAACAGTCTTCCTATGAGTTTATGGGGCATGACCCGTTTTTTATACCATTCACCTTCGAGCGCCACCATAGTTTTGCATCATCCATGAGAGTGCCACCATAGTTTTGCATCGTCCATGAGATGCATTGCGACCAACGTAACTCTTAGGTCCTATGAGCAAGTTCCAGTAACCTTCAAGTATTGTTCTACATCAAAAATAAAGCTTTTTCATTCCTTAGCTTCCCGGTTTTCATTTAAGGGGTCGTGTTTTTGGATTTTAAGTTTGTTAAGCCCACATGAACTTGCCTTGAGGTGTGGTTCTCTACAGCCCAACTTGTCAAACTCACTCGGGTGCTCATCTCAACCATGATGTCGTTCAACAAGAGAGACCTCGAAAACAATTGGATTATCGCATTAACCATTTGAATCACCTGCTCATCTCAACCATGACGTTGTTCAACAAGAGAAACCTCGAAAATGACTTAATTATCGCATTAACCATTTGAAATTGAACAAAGTATCTATAACATAACTCTAACAAAGGTCGGAAGTTCATAAAAGTCTTTTTAATCCAAGATAGAAACTGTAAAATAAAATTAAATAAGAAAATAATATTCCATTGTCGAGAATGGAACCCAAGTCTCCTGGGTGAAAGCCAAATATCCTGACCGCTGGACAACAATAGATTTTTAATGTGGATGTGC
This sequence comes from Cucurbita moschata, assembly GCF_002738365.1. NCBI lineage: Eukaryota > Viridiplantae > Streptophyta > Magnoliopsida > Cucurbitales > Cucurbitaceae > Cucurbita > Cucurbita moschata. The sequence goes on along the minus strand of NW_019268608.1, from coordinate 253,765 downwards.
TGAAGTCTTTTGTCAGATCGCTGAAGAGTTTTAGCATGATCTTTTGCTTAATGTCTAACTCTTCGACAAGTCCTTCCCTATGTGTGTTAGAGTTCTCAGAGTTACCACGACGATTCGAGCTGTTCGATTGTGTGGCTCTTTCTTCAAAAGAGTTGATATCAAATGTTAGGTCTTTGATTGGCAACCCATCCAGGGGAGCCTCGATTGCATCGATTCCATCAACAATCTTCCCATGAGTTTATGGCGCAACCCATTTTTTATACCATTCACCTTCGAGCACTACCATAGTTTTGCATCGTCCATGAGATGCATTGCGGCTAACGTAACTCTCAGGTCATATGAGAAAGTTCCTATAGCCCTCAACTCTCAGGTCGTATGATAGAGTTCTTAGAGCTACCGTGACATTTCGAGGTGTTCGATCGTGTGGCTTTTTCTTCTAAAGAGTCAACATCAAATGTTAGGTCTTTAATTGGTAACCCATCAAGGGGAGCGTCGATTGCATCGATTCCATCAACGATCTTCCCATGAGTTTATGGTGCATGACCCATTTTTTATATCATCCACCTTCGAGCGCCGCCGTCCATGAGATGCATTGTGGCCAACGTAACTCTTAGGTCCTATGAGCAAGTTCCTGTAACCTTCAAGTATTTTTCTACGTCAAAAATAAAGTTTTTTATTTCCTTGCATCCCGGTTCCCATTTAAGGGTTTGTGTTTTTGGATTTTCAGTTTGTTAAGCCCAACATGAGCTTGGCTTAGGGTGTGGTTATCTACGACCCTCCTTGTCAAACTCACTCTGGTGCTCATCTTAGTCATCTCAGCCATGATGGCGTTCAACAAAAGAGACCTTGAAAATGATCGGATTATCACATTAACCATTTGAATGACCTCAACGTCACTTGTTGAAATTGAACCAAATATCTATGACATAACACTATTAAAGGTTCAAAGTTCATAAAAGTCTTTTTAATCTAGGATACTATTGAACTTGATCTTTATAGTACCTCTCAAACCAAGTTCATAAAAGTCTTTTGAATTTAAGATACTATTAAACTCATCCATTAAAGTGCTTCTCAAACCTAGGTAAAGTTTAAATATAATTAGTGACAAAAGATGAAACTATAAAATAAAAGAAATAAGAAAATAAAATTTCATTGTCGAGAATCAAACTCGGGTCTCCCCGATGAAAGCCAGATCTTCTGTGTAATGTATAACTCTTGTCACATTTTTTTTATGTATGTGATAGAGTTCTCAGAGCTACCGCCACGTTTCTTGTTGTTCGATCCTGTGGCTCTTTCTTCAAAAGAGTCATCATCAAACATTAGGTCTTTGATTGGAAACCTATCCAGAGGAGTGTCGATTGCTTCAATTCCATCAATGGTCTTCCCATCATGATTTTTTGGTGCATGACCAGTTTTTTATACAATTAACCTTCAAGCGTCACCATAGTTTTGCATCATCCATGAGATGCATTGTGGGCCAACGTAACTCTCAGGTCCTCTGAGCAAGTTCCTATAGTCCTGAACTATAATATCAAAACATATTAACATATTTGATATGTTAAATATTAAAATAATTGATGTGTATCATAAACATTAAATAAAAAAATATATTTGAAATTTGAATGAGATTCATATTAATAAAACATATATTATGATATTCTACGACATTTTAATATTATTTAAATAAGATATTATATCTTAATGTATTACGTGTTCAAATATATAATTTGACAAAAATTATCACAAGTTCACAGTAAATAGAATCCTAAGGTTACGTAAAAAAGCATCAAACCCTACATACCAACATTTTAGGTGATATTTTGCAGAGGAAGCTGATAAGGTCTTCAAAGAGCATGTGGTCATGTCTGACATTTTAGGTTAACAACATGGTGAAAAGAAACCAGAAATTCTGATACCCGTAATTAACTACAAACCTTTAAATAAGGTTTTAGAATAAATAAGATATCCAATCCAAAACAAAAATGATTTGATAAAAAGAATTTAGAGTCAAATGTTTTTATAAAATTTGACATGAAATTGGGATTTGGGAAAATTCTAATTTCCTAGAAGGACAAATATAAAATAGCATTTATGTCCAATTTAGAAAATATGAGATGAACTTCATGCCATTTAGGCTTAAAAAATGCTCCATCCGAATTTCAGAAGATTATGAATGATATTTTCAATCCTTTCAAAAAATTTCTATAGTTTATATTGATGATGTGTTGATATTTTCTAAAACCATTAAGATCAACACTTTAAACATCTACATACATTCATTAATGTAATCAAAAGAAATCAGCTAGTTGTGTACATTCATTAATAGTTGTGTCCGTTTTCTTGGATTTTAAATTTATTTGAGCCTTATTAAAACCCATCCAATGGTCTTTGTCTCAAACTTTGGTGATGACGTATCCTAACAAAGCCAACCTCAAAAAAAATTTAGGTTCTCTCAATTACGTGTCTTATATCCTTCAAGATATCAAACACATTTACAAATGTCTTGATGAGTGTCTTCAAAATAATACAAAGTCTTCATTTGTAAGGGATATCTCTATAACCCAAAAAAAATCAAATCATTAGTCAAATAAACTCTCTACTTAAGTCTTATTGACCCAAGGGCAGATCTCATAATGAAACGTGACGCATCAAATATCTGATATGGAGATATCTAAAGTTGTCAAAGAGGACAGAGAATCAATTATCATATTTCATTCAAAAGCCTCCAATAATACCATACAAATTAAAAATAGTAAAAAAAAAAATATATATTCTTTCCATTGTACCCTGTGTACAAACATTTTTAAAGAAAATTTAATTAACAAAACTATTAAAATCTATTCGAGAGTCAAATTTAGTTTTAGAAAAAGAAGGGAATAATCTAGTTTCAAAAAAAAAAAAAATTGGGTAAATTTTGTTGTGGTTTGATTTTAAAATTATACCTATAAAAGAAGTTGAAAACACCTTGGGAGATTACCTATGGGAGAGTTTCTAATAAAGTCTCTCTTCTCTCCTCTGTCTTCTCAAACTCATACTAATCCAACCAATCATTTGCATGGACTCAAAAGTTCAATTACATATAAAAAAAAAGTTGAAAACACCTTGTGAAAGTCTGTAAGGATACTACGACCTCTAGCTTTGCAAAATTCAGCGTTGTTGGCGCTTATCAAAATCGCTGCAAAAATAAAGTTTAACAAGTGGTTCTATGGTGTAGTGGTTAGCACTTTCGACTTTGAATCTAACGACCTGTGTTTAATTCCCGATAAGTAATCCACCAATTCATACAAAGTTGGTCTATAGCCGATTTGGTAGGGTCACTTTTGGACCGATAATCTGTAGAAGGGGTCACTAAGGTTGAGATCATACAAAATGGGTCCATAGCTCAATGTTAGAGCATTTGATTGCTGATCAAGATTTACCAATTCGAACTTAGTTGGGCCCTTCTATCTTGGATAGAATTTTGTTACACGTTGTGGACTGACACTATGTCTAAGGGGTCACTAAGGTTAAAATCCTACAAAAATGGATCCATGGCTCAGTGGTAGAGAATTTGATCGGTCACCCGTTTGAACTTGGTTGCCATTTTTTTTGGATAGACACTTTTTACACTTTTGGACTGACACTCTGTAAAAGGGGTCACTAAGGTTGAAATCATGTAAAATGGGTCCATAGCTTAGTGGTAGAGCATTTGACTGCAGATTAAGAGGTCATCAGTTTGAATTTGGTTGGGCCCTTTTATTTTGGACAAAGTCACCCCCGAGTGTCTAAAGGAAAAGAAATAAGAATAATTATCCATTCCAAACCTTGGGCCCTTTTATTTTGGACAAAGCCGACCACCAAGTGTCTAAAGGAAAAGAAATAAGAATAATTATCAATTCCAAACCTTATTCCAAAGTCCTCCACCACATAGAACCATGTACTTAGAACCTAAGGGCCACTTCTCGGACAAGAATCAAAAAATCATTAAGAAAAGTGTGTGGTATCCAAGCACCCACTATGAACATGGTCAAAAACTTACAATTAGGCTACTTAATGAGTCTTTGTAACTAAGGACAAACAACACCAACTATTGTTGATATTTTGAATATAATGTAAATGTAAATATATGTGTTCATTATATTTTAATTCTTTTTTTATTTCGAGAAAACATTCTACTTTGTTTTCAACCTCTCTTAACTTGCAATGGGTGCTTCGAGAACCCACCGAAAATGGGTCATGACTCTTTTTTTGTTTTCATTTACTCCTCCTAAATCTATAAAATGTCTCCTATTTTTATTCCTAAGTTTGCCGGCGGCATTGTTTGTTGTCGAGCTTGATAATGTGAGTTTGTAACTCATCCGTTAGGGCTCTTGGAATGATTCTCTAGATTATCCCTTCCATGTTAGGAGTTGGGCCATGGGTCATGGGTGAAGGAACGGTTGGTTTACCGCCCCCTAAGAGTTATGTTGAGGCTAGTTTCACATAGTATCATTGTCTTTTAGATTACAATTCTTTTCTACTTTATCTAAATTTTTTAAATATGGGTTCATTTCCAAATGCATGCTAACACCCTTATTGTTGAATAAATGACTATTATGATTATAAGTCAACTGAGTTAAGTGGAAATAAATTTTGAAGATGAAATTAAAGTATTAATTTTGATGTCATCTTTACCTGAGTTTTGGGATATTGTTATTAATGAGAATCAATCTAATGCCATTAGAAAAAGAATGGTCAACATAAGATATTTGTAACAAATAAATATTTTGTCCCCTGTGATATATCAAATCACTCATTTGAAATTCCTTAATAATAAACCAGAAGTCTTACATCTTTTATAGAAGAAAGTTCCTTAAATAGAAGTCTTATTAGATACTTCTAAGCATTTAGAGATCAACTAGACACAAAGATAAATATTCTAAAAAAAATTAGGGGTTAAACTTTTAGTTAACGTAATTTAAGAAACTTATGATTTTTATATTATCAAGAGTTTAATTGAGCTAGGTCGATTCAATCTAGTGGACCCAAGAATTGAACCGAACAAAACCAACCAGTTAGTAACATGATTTAGTGAAAGCATTTTCACACAAAGTAGAAGCAATAATGGAGGGTTTGAAATAATATAGTTTTCACCCCTTGTTTCTCGAGTGAATATTGAAATAATATAGTTTTCATGTTAAGTTTTGCACGGAAGAAAAGACTGGGATGTAAAGTATTATTTCAATTTGTTTGTAATATACAACAATATATAAATTAACTATAAGAAATATATAAAATTACATATTCTCTAAGAGCTTCAATCAACACTGGAGGGTTACTTCTACAACCACTCTAAAGGTGCTCAAGATCACAACGAGTTAGATAAAACAGCTCTAGAACTTTGAATCCAATAACTTGAGTTTGACTCGTGATAGGATCTCTCTTCTTGTGGAATCTGCATAAAATAGGAAAAACCATTCCAAAATAAATTTTTAGAAGGGGTTCTATGGTGTAGTGGTTAGCACTTTGGACTTTGAATCCAACGACCTTGGTTCAACTCCCGGTAGGACCTTCACCATTCTTAAGTTATTCTGAACTTGCTCCGCTTCATGCCTTCCAAGGCTTCATGAACATGACCTTTGCTTGAGGTATTGTTATTGGTTCCTTTTTAGGAACTAAACCTTAGAGGTCTCATTTAGGTGAGGGAGATAATAAGTTCATCATGGATCCTAGCAACTTGTTAAGCATGATATTTGCATTAACCTAGGTGTTCCTAGGTTTATGCATAACGTCTTGGGTCAAGCTTGGAACTTATAAGTTCTTAGGAAAAGCCCAGCATGATATTGTGCACGTAGTATCTATTAGAGACCAAGGGTACATCACTTTAGTTATCCTAGGAGGTAAAGTCATATGGAACGTGATGAGCATTTTCTCCCATATCTTGGTTTCGCTAACTAAAGTTTTCCAATAACTCCCAAACTCCATTACATTATATAACCTCTCGAGATAAGGATCCATACAACATTTCATAAAATAAGATCTATTGAGAAAACCCGAGAAAAGGTCAAATTTTGAGTTGACTTGGATAGTTTAGTTGAACTGGTCGTATCATCGTTTTCTTCCTCTTAATAGGAAGAAGATGCGCATTTTTTGCATCGCCGCCATCTGAAACTCGGCCTGTACAGCCACATTTATAGCGTTTCTCTCCTCGATTTCTTCGTGAAACTTAAAGATGGATGTTGCAAGAAAGGGCAAGGGATTTATTTGATAACTTCTCGTGGATCGTAGCCTAAGATATTCGCTACCAAAGATCATCTAAAATCTAATTTATCGCTGGAGATAAAACAAAGGATTTCTTATTAGGTAGCCAATTCTAGGGGTTTCAAGGCCCTATTTCTTCATTAAACCCCTTCCATATCCTATCTTCAGGCTAAAGGAATTGGTTTGGAGGAACTTCTTTGAGTGTAGGACCTTAATTTCCAAAAATGGTTCTCGGTATGCAACTCACTCGAAACACCAGATTTTTGATCTCGTGGGTAGCTTGTTCTACGACGTCTCAGCTCTCGATTCCTTCATCAAGTTTCGAAACCAATTTCCTTCAATTTGGCACGCGCTCGAGGTTATTTTTCTTCGTGGTCTTCTATGGAAGCATTCCTTGGAGGTGCAGAAACTGGTTGGAATCATTCTTGCTCGACGAGTCATCATGTATCCTCGGATTGGATTTTAAAGTTTTTCTTGAAGTTCTTCAATGGCGGATTGAATTGGGGGAATAGTTTCTGAGCACTTTCAGCACTCTATTCCTTCATAAAACTTGTGGATAATCTTGTTGAGAAACTGTAGGAATAAGTTTGAAGAGAAATGGTGGAGGATTGCTCTCAAATTTGGAAGAAATCTGAGAGTAGGAGACCCATAATCTAAACGCTTATTGCCGTCAATTGGGGGATCGACCTTTCTTGATTCTTATTCCGTATTGTTGCTCCTACTTCAGACTTTATAGGAGGAGCTTAAACCGACATTGAGAACTCCAGATTCTTCGTTATTTAGAAGTTTGAAGAGAAATGGTGGAGGATTGCTCTCGAATTTGGAAGAAATATGAGAGTAGGAGACCCACAATCTAAACGCTTATTGCCTTCAATTGGGGGATCGACCTTTCTCGACTCTTATTCTGTATTGTTGCTCCTACTTCCGACCTTATAGGAGGAGCTTAAACCGACATTGAGAACTCCAGAATCTTCGTTATTTAGAGATCGAACTTTCTGGATAATTTTGTGGAGATATCAACTCCGATCATAGTCTTACCGACCTTGGCTTTGAATACTACTCGTTGGATGTGATGATCCGTGCGTGTTCGTTCTAGATCATATCAAATTTTGGAAGAGATCCGACGGTCGAGATTTGAGTTCGAAAGATTTTTCTCAGATGGGCACGGTAGATGATCTGATTCTAATTAGAGTGACATTTCTGTAATTATCCATTCTTCCAGTGGTATTTTGGTAACTTGCCACTTTCTGAATATTTTATTATTATTTTTCTTCAAAAAAAATCCATAATTTTTCTACAAATTTTTTTTTTTTAATCATTTTTCCCTTTTTTTTTTTTAAATATTGAGATTCCTTCTAAATAAGGAATTACAAATCGGGAAAGATTCTTGATAATTGATAAAATAACTTTTTTTTCTCTTTTGATTTACTTTTTCCTTTCCAATCCTTTTCAAAAGGCCTTTTAACTCCTTGAAATCACTTGTTAGGGTACACGAGTGACTTGACTAAGTCCTTTGTTCTTGCTTAATCCTTTAATTTTTTTCCTCTCAATCCTTTGGGTCTTTCATGAAGGGCTTATTTTATGGGAGAAATTTCCTTCATTTTTGGGGTGTTATATATACATACTCGTTACAAACACAAAACAAGAAGTAGACTCAAAAGAAGAACAAAAAATACTAGATTAAAAATAGAGGTTAGTCCATGGCCCACACTCCAAAGTCTGCTCTCATCCATGACCAACTCTCAGTTACTTGAAAAAAAAAATGATAAACATGGAGTGAGTAAAACTTAGTAAGTAGCCCACTAGTAGGTTCTTAATCGCGACCTTAAGCTAAGATATTACTTCTTGTTATGTTTTCAGGATCTTATATTGATCTTGAAAACCTTCCCCTAAAATAACCTTCAATTTTTTCCTCATGAACACAATTTTCTCCCATCTATCATTTTTTTAACACTTTTGAAAGTTAAAGAGTAGTTTTGATGCTTTTTTTTTTTTTTTTTTTGTTGAAAATTCAACCGTATTTAAAAAAGAAATTATGAGTATTTTTTTTAGATAAAATGCAAAGTTTAATGGTATTTTTATTAATTTAGATTATAATTTAAAAAACAATACAAATTTTTGTTGATTAAGTTAATATTAATTTTATTAAAATACATAACACCACATCAAAATTAATTTATTTGGACTAAAATTAAAACTAAAAAATCAATTTATTTTAAACTAAAAAATTAATTTATGTTAAAACTAAAAAGTATACTTCCTTTGATTAAAACATCCCTTATCCCAACTATAAAGAATTTAATTTCAAGCTCTCTTCTAATAGACAAACGATTTATTAACCTCTGTTGTAAGATTTCACTTCATCAATTTAAGTAGCGTTCAACTATAAATATCGAATTTTAAAGTATTCCTCGACAAAGTAAACCTGTTGAAACTATCTATCAAAGGTGTTCCTAATGAGTTGTGGAGAAGTGTTTCCTTCAATTCTAATTTCAATTAAGGATGTCAATGACAAAAAAGTGCAAGAGGCTAGAAGGTTTGTAATGGAAGAAAATAACAAGAGTCATGGACATCGTTTCGTTTACAAGCTGTATCATGTGTCTTATTCATGGTTACTTAAATCTCGTTGAATTAGTGCGCCTTTCACATCAGAGACATTTCTGCCTTAAACCGAGCTCTTTGCAATAGTGAACTTATTAAAAAATCTTTGCTTGCTGCAACATTTGCTTGACACAATTGAACCAAAGGATGGTATGGACGACATGGCAAGAAATTTTTTTTGTTTTGACTGGGCATGCCATATTCTATTGTTCTTATATATCTTCAATTAAATGTGATTAAAGCAAAGAAGTATAGACATGATTTCCAACCAACCCTTCCTTTATAGTTAGTTTGACGAATGGGTTTTTGTTATCATTTTATCGTTAACCCTTCCGCTTGATTTTGTGTTATGATATCATACAAGGAATGAGAAGCGACCTTACTTGGACAAAATTATATACCGTTTGATAATTATTGTTGATAACAAAGATAAATTAAATTATAAGCATTTAAGTTCAAAAAATAATAAATTACTTGTACACTTTTACTTATAATCTTCATATTCTTTATATAGCGATAAGGAAGGGAGGGATAGAAAAGATACTCATAATATCATTATGACTATGTCATATTTCATTAATAAAAGAGAGTAATACATCCACAAACACACCCACCTATATTTCGAGAGAGAGAGAGAGAGAGAGAGAGAGTTTATTATAAGTAGAGATAGCATTCTAGTAGTTGTATTGCTACTTGGAGACAAGGAACTCGAGAACTTCTTTAAAAGATGAGAGCTTATGAGTAGGTGGCGATGGATATATCACATGCACAAAAAGAAAGTTCTGCACCTTTATAATAAAAGACCAAGGAATATCATCGTTATTTATAACTTCTATCACAATAATATAAATTCTGCGAGGACAACGTTCACTAGTCATACCAACTAGACCGTTCACCACACGCTTGTATAGATGAAACGATGTCCACTATTTTTGTTATTCTTTTCAACTACGAACCTTCCTGCATTAAGCAGTACTAGGATATTGACATCCTTAATTGGTACTAAAGCATCTAAAGGCAACCCTTCCACAAGGCTCATTCTAACACCTTTAGTAAATAGTTCCCAGAAACATTGTTAGGCCGATTTTGTTTATGAATACTTAAGAATTTGAAATTTATAGTTGTAGTTGAACGCTACTTAAATTGATGAAGTGAAATCTTACAATAGAGTCTAATAAAGCGTTTGTCCATTAGAATAGGTTGGAATTAAATTCTTTATAGTTCGAGACAATAATTGTATTCTTTAAGTAATTGAGACTAGTGTTACTAGTACTTGTTAGTATATTTGAGTATAAATATTAAAATGATCAGTTATTAAATATTGTTTGAATTAAAGCGTTTATAATCAAATGATCTTCATAACCTAATTCATAAAAAAATAAATAAAATAATTAGGAAGCATTTATGTGCTAGATCAGAATAAGATGCATAAAAAGAACTTGCCGTAATTACTTTATTCATCGACCTTTAATCTTAAAAGTAACTTAAAATATTGCAATATTGTGATTGAATCGCTTATTATGAAATTAGGGCCAAACTAAAAAAATAATATTTTTAAAAGAGGGAAAATTCATAAGCCAACCAAAATATGTATTCAAAGATGAAGAATTCACAACAACAATCTCAAACAATATTAATTAGCATCTTGTCTTTTGGTTTGTCACATTTTCAAACATGAACAAACCTCAATTTCGAGTCGGTGAGTATTATGGATCATAATCAACAGTACTTTGCAAGTAGCTTTGAGCATTCACAAAAGGTCGAAAGTTGAATTTCTTTAGAATGGTAACCAAATAACCGATGATTATTGTTGAATTTCCAAAAAATACACCACAAATTTCATTTATAGATATAAATGGGACCATTGATATAAAACCCTGATTATACAATTGCATCTTCACTAACAAACCCACTTCGGAGTGATCATCTTCACCAGAGGCTGCAAATTAAGAAGCCTTCCAGGATTACTCAAAAGTGAACTTTTAAGACAAATGAAGCTATATTTGAATAAGAAAAATCATGTTACATGTGATTATCATTATGATTCCATTCACTTCCAGCCGTACATTACCCTTTCTGGTTACAACCATGCTTGAGTTGTTGCCCAGCTTCACTGAATCTCTGAAACTTCCCTCAAAATCTGAAAAATATTCCTTCTTCCCACACATATGATTGCTACATCCAGTGTCAAGGAACCACATATCTTCTCTATTGGCCTTATTCATATTCACGTACGCCATCAGCGACATCTCTTCTCGATTCTCTGCATAGTTTGTCTCCTTCTCCTTGCTTTGACATTCCCATTGAAAATGTCCTAGCTTGTGATAGTTATAGCACTCCACTGTGGCCTTGTTGAAGGTTTGTCTTCCTCGTCTGGTATTGCTTTGTCATTCCCATTGAAAATGTCCTAGCTTGTGACAATTATAGCACTCCACAATGGCCTTGTTGAAAGTTTGTCTGCCTCGTCCCCTTCCCCTGTCTCTAAAGCTTCCACGACATTGGCTCCTTCCTCCAGCAGACTGCACAAGTGGACTCTCCATCGACATACTTTTATTATGACACACGTAGAAGACTACTGCTTCTAGTTTTAACTAGTTTAGAGCATGGCTCTGATACCAAAATGTTAGGAACAGAAAAAGAAAACTGGAAAGATCAAAAGAATTGGGAGAAATCTCTCATCCAATTAAAGGATGACTAAATCAAATCTAATTCAAATAACTAGATCAAATCTAATCCAAAGAACTCAATCAAATCTAATCTAACAGTTACCATTTCTATTTGGTATCATATTTATGTCTCGTATCTATATCTCATTTTTATTTTTGTAACTCTGAGATATTTTGCTTTTATAAATAGATATCTTCACGAAAATAAGTTTAATTTATGTTGAGATGAAGAACAAAAATTGAACTCCAAGGACGTTGATACTTGGGACTTTGATTCCTCTTAGTGTGAAGCATGCATCTTGCAATTACTTGGGTAGAGAATGTGTTTCACTTAAAATTCACTCAAGAGAAAATAATCAAATAACGAACCATATTTGAGAGAGGATAACTTTTTTTTTTTTTTAATCTTTGGGAAACAAGAAAGAATAAAGATTAAAACATGGCATGAATGACATCTTCTTGAATCTTTGTTTTGTTCTCGTAAATGTATATAAAAAAAATCTTATATATTTTTAGATATAATTTAAGATTACCTATTTAATAAAACTTCATCCAAACTTCTACTCATAAATTTAATTATTATTTGTATACAATTGTTAATATGTAAGAAAATACACGTACAAAATGTTTATACTATTGGTAGTACACTAGTCTTGGTTGTTTGACTAAAACAATGCAACCATTGTCCAAATTAAAGAATTTGATTCGAAGCTATCTCCTAATAGAGGGAGGCTCAATTAGACTTTGTTGTAAGATTCGACCCTATCAATTTGAATAGCGTTCTCCAACTATAAATATTGAACTCTAAAGTATTCACGAGCAAAGTAAGTTTGTTGAAACTATCTATAAAAGGGTTCCAAAGTGAGTCGTGGAGAAGATTTGCCTTAAAATCTAGTTCCAATTAAGGATGTCAATGATGAAGAAGTGCAAGCTGTTGGAAGGTTTGCCGTGAAAAATTTCAAAGGTGGTAGATATAATTTAATCTACAAGCGTATGGAAAATGGTATTTTCAATCCCATATAGGCTTTGACCCTAAATTTTATATTATTGTGATAGAAGCTATAAATGACAACAATATTCATTGGTCTAATATTGCAATTCTGAAGAAGTTCCGTCATATGCATGAGACGCTACCGCCATCCTATAAGCTCTTATCTTTTCAGGAATTCATCAAATTCCCTCTCCACAAGTAGTATAAGCTCTTATCTTTTGAGGAATCTTTTGAGGAATTCATCAAATTCCCTTTCCACAAGTAATATAAGCTCTTATCTCTCTTATCTTTTGAGGAATTCATCAAATTCCCTCTCCACATGTAGTATAAGCTTTATCTTTATCTTTGGAGGAATTCATCAAATTCCCTCTCAAATTCTAACAATAAGTCCTCTCCAATAAGTCCTCCCTCTATGTGCGGGTCCAATAAGTCCTCTCTCTATGTGCTTGTGGGACTTTTCTCTCTATGTGCTAGTGGCCATGCTTGTGGGACATTTCTCTCTATGTGCTAGTGGCCATGCTTGTGGGACATTTCTCTCTATGTGCTTGTCAGCTTGTGGGACATTTCTCTCTATGTGCTTGTGGCTATGCTTGTGGCTATGTGCTTGTTGGACATTTCTCTCTATGTGTTTGTGGCTATGCTTGTGGCTATGTGCTTGTCAGCTTGTGGGACATTTCTCTCTACGTGCTTGTGGCTATGCTTATGGCTATGTGCTTGTGGGACATAAGAATGGCATAGCCATAATTTATATAAGTATATTTTCTTTTTCGCTCGTGGGACATTACTCTCTTTTATCTATAAGAATGGCATAGCCATAATTTATATAAGTATATTTTCTTTTTCTCTCGTACCCACGTTATACATAACATGTTAAATTAATTCATACTTAAAAAAATAATTTCTCCCCTTTGGAGATACGGGGTATCGATCCCCGTACCCTCGCATGCTAAGCGAGCACTCTACCATCTGAGCTACATCCCCACAATTTTTGCATCACAAAACCCTAAATTTCCCGTCATCAATAATAGTAAAAATGAAGAAATATTGCTACCCAAAATGTCATGAATAGGGAAAAATTGAAAAGAAATAATATATTTAATATAATAGATAGTCTTATTTTTGGAGATGCACAGTATCGATCCCCGTATCTCTCACATGCAAAGCGAGCGCTCTACCATTTGAGCTACATCCCCATGATTTTTAGATTATAAAACCCTAAATGTCCCATCATCAATAATAGTGAAAATAAAAAAATATCAAAATATTAATAACAAATAGTTTGGTTTGGTGATGCGGGGCATCCATAATTGTGAAAATGAAAAAAATATAATAATAAATTAAATACTTTCTTTTGGAGAGGCGGGTTATCAATCCCCATACAACTCGCATGCAAAGCGAGCACTCTACCATCTAAGCTATATCTCTACAATTTTTACGTCACGAAACCCTAAACCTCTCATCATGAATAATAGTGAAAATGAAAAAAAATCGCTACTCATTATGTCATAAATAAGGAAATATTGAATAGAAATAAAATAATAATAACGAATAGTTTCTTTTGGAGATGCGAGGTATCAATCCCCGTATCTCTCCCATGCTACATTCCCACGATTTTACATCAAAAAACTCTAAACTTCCCGTCATCAATGATATTGAAAATGAAAAACTATCCCCGCTGATTATGTCGTAAATAAGGAAAAATTTAAAAGAACTAATATACTTAGTAATCGTTTCCTTTGTTGATGCATGGTATCGATCCCAGTACTTCTCACACATGGGATGCAAACGCTCAACCATCTAAGCTATATTCTCAAGATTCTTACATCACAAAATCCTAAACATCTCGTCATCAACAATAGTGAAAATAAAAAAATAACGCAATTCATTATGTCATAAATAAGGAAAAATTGAATAGAAAGAAAATCGTAATAACGAATAGTTTCTTTTGGAGGTATGGGGTATCGATCCAATCCACGTACCTCTCGCATACTAAGCAAGCAATCTACCATCTAAGCTACATTCCCACAATACTTATATCAAAAAACCCTAAATGTCCCGTCATCAAGTGAAAGTGAAAAAATATCTCCGCTAATTATGTCATAAATAAGGAAAGGATGAATAGAAGTAAAATATTAATAACAAATAATTTCTTTTGGAGATGCGGGATATCCCCTTACCTCTCGCATGCTAAATGAGCTCTACGATCTAAGCTACATCCCCACAATTCTTGCATCACAAAACCCTAAATTTCCAATCATAAGCTACATCCCCATTATTGTTGCATCTACATCCCCATAATTGTTGCATCATAAAACCCTAAATTTTCCATCATGAATAATATTGAAAATGAAGAAAATCTAGAGATGTAGGGTATCGATCCCCATACCTCTCGCATGCAAAGCGAGTGCTCTACCATCTAAGCTATATCCCCAAAATTCTTATGTCACAAAGTCCTAAACATCTCATCATCAGTAATAGTGAAAATGAAAAACTATCCCGACTCATTATGTCCTAAATAAGAAAAAATAGAAAAAAAAATAATATATTTAGTAATCGATTCAATCGGAGATGCAAGGTATTGATCCCCGTACTTTCCACATGGGAAATGAACGCTCTACCATTTGAACTACATCCCTACAATTCTTACATCAAAAAACCCTAAACGTCCCTTCATCAATAATTGTGAAAATGAAAAAGTATCTCTCCATATTATGTCATAAATAAGGAAATATTGAATAGAAATAAAATATTAATAATAAATAGTTTCTTTTGGAGATGCGAGGTATGGATCCTCGTACTTCTCGTATGCTAAGCCTTACCTCTCGCATGCTAAGCGAAGCTACATCCCCACAATTCTTGCATCACAAAACCCTAAATTTTCCATCATCAATAATAGTGAAAATGAAGAAATATGGCTACTCAACCTGTCATGAATAAGGAAAAATTGAAAAGAAATAATTTTCAATAATATATTTAATAACATAGTTTTATTTTGGAGATGCGTGGTATCTATCAGTTTTATTTTGGAGATGCGTGGTATCTATCATCCCCGTACCTCCCGCATGCAAAGCAAGCGATCTACCATTTGAGCTACATCCTCACGATTCTTATGTTACAAAATCCTAAACGTCTCGTCATCAATAATAGTGACATGAAAAACTATCCCTACTCATTATGTCGTAAATAAGAAAAAATTGGAAAGAAATAATATATTTAGTGATCGATTCATTTGAAGATGCAAGGTATCAACCCCGTACTTTCCACATCAGAAGTGAGCGCTCTACTATCTGAATTACATCCCCACGATTCTTACATCAGAAAACCCTAAACCTCCCGTCATCAATAATTGTAAAAATGAAAAAAATATCTACGCTCATTATTTCATAAGTTTAGTGATCGATTCATTTGGAGATGCAAGGTATCGATCTCCATACTTTCCACATCGGAAGCGAGCGCTCTACCATCTGGGCTACATCCGCACGATTCTTACATTAAAAAATCCTAAACCTCTCGTCATCAGTAATTGTGAAAATGAAAATATCTCCACTCATTCTCATTATTTCATAAATAAGGAAAGATGTAATAGAAATAAAATATTAATAACATAGTTTACATATGTGTCACTTGTGTTATTTTAATGTATTTATTTACTTGGTAAATGTCTTTCATAACACTAGACCAAATACCCTTGTTACACAACTTGAAGTCCTTAGAGCATGGTGGTGAGTATAAGATGTCGAATATGAAGTCCTTAGATAAGAAGAGATTTAGACATAGGGGCATTTCAAGAATTGAACTCAAAATCTCTTGCACCCCCAGTGAGAATCATACCACTAAACCAAATGCCTTTTCTTGAACACCCAATATTTTAGCTTCTACTCAAATATATTTTTCTCTTAGTAGTTGGAGGGCTATAAAACGAAAAGTTGAATTGTTATAATATACAAGGGTTATCAAATAAACCAACAACCTAACAAAAGAAACAAACTAATCAATTTTGGTTGGATTGATCCGGTTCAGTTCATCAGTTTGTTTGATTTAATTTTTCTATTTTACCTCGTATGACAAGAAAATAAAGTTGTATTGAATGCACCTTTGTTTCATTTATGACAAACTCATATGAAACATAATTGCATTAATAGTACTCAGAGTTTGAGTCTATAAGCATTTCATGAACTTAAGTGCAATTCAGGCTTCATTAAAGATGAGATGAACTTTAGTTATGTAGGGGAACTTTAAATTGCTTCATGTGGAGCTTCGATTACTATATGCTAGTTACAATCTTTAGGATTGACTAATTGGACAGGAATTCATGGATTTAGGGAAATTTTTGTGTAATTATCAACTACAACTTATGTTTTCAAATTTTTAGGACATAATTTAGGTAGTTATTTTTATGAGTGGTAAACTTGTTTCTTTGCATAATATGGATTTAGTTGAACTATTATTATCGATAAGATGGAGAAAGAAATTGTCTTTGAATTGACTAATAGACCTAGGTTCATCGTTGTTGTCTTTTAACTTGTGATTTTGCAAAAAGCTTAACTAATATGAATTGTCATGTCACAAGAACTTTTAAATCAAGAATATACCCTACACATCATTCAAAATGGCAATAAAATGGAGTTAAATTGAACACACTTTAGTTTCATGTTTGGCGTGTTCAAGATAAAACATAATTGTATTATTGATATTTAGTCTGGAGTCTATAAGAATTTAATGATCTTAAGAGAAATTCCTATTTTATTAGAGGATACCAACTTTATTTAACGTACTAGGAGTTCAAGAATTTAGATTTGAATCTGGTAAAGGAACAGTATGATTTGAAAGTTTTGAATTCTAGACCAAATTTGTACCTAATTACTTCTTTTTATTACTAATTATAAATTAAGAGAAAAATATTTTTGTAAAGATAGATTTATCTCTAAAGCTTTCATGACGAAATGAGGTTTAGACTAGCAGTTTAAAGTCAGGAGATGCGGTCAAAGGTTGTGCACTCACAGATGGGGTTGTTATGTAGCGTTAGTCTGTTTTCTTTTTCTTTTTTTTTTTTTTTTTTTTTGTAATTGTATCCCAAACACATTTTTTTTTTCTGTTTGGATAAATTTGAACAACACCGTCTTATAATTTAATTTAATTTTATATTTGATGTTGTATTGTTTTCTCAATCTCATTTTAATTTTACACCATTTTCTTATTTTATATTAATTTACTTTTATTTTTATTTGTTTTCACTCTCAATTTTAGTTTCTATTTGAGTTTTGAACCCTTGAAATTTGGGTTGTGACACATTGGTATCAGAGCAGCCAGATTTTAAATTATATAGATTTTTTCTTAGGATAAAGAGTCGTATATCTCTATGACTCAGCTCGATTTCATGTCTCTCCGCGACCAAGTAAGCAGTCTAACCCTGTTTTGTAGTGTATGATATGTTGTAAAACTTGTATGAATTTAATGTATGTTTTGATTTTCGTGGTAGTTATAAAATGTCCTTGGACGTTAAAGTGTGAATGTTAACTATATAAGACAATAGTGGATCAACGTTATAGTGTCTAGATATGGTGAGGAGGAAAAGAGTGGTCATGAGATATCTGACTAGCCTTAGGAAAACAGAGAGTTGTCGTTGCACCGTGCGAGACATCTAATCCATGAAATTTTGGTACTAGAAATGAAGAAACTGGAGATGGTCCCCAAACGGGACCATTTCGAATCGCAATTTCTTTTTTCCCTAGCAACGTCAACCAGATTAACCCCCAAAATGGGTTCCTGAATATCTTTCTCGTATATCATTATCTCGATATATGATACCAAAAACCTGCCTGATAAGGTAAGGGGTTTCAAAAGACAAAAGAATGACAAGGAGACTGCCTTCCTGACCATAGATAGGCTATGGGGCTTTGCACTTCGGCCCCTGAGAATACGACATCAAGGTGATAGGATTCGAACCTATGGCTCTCTAAAACTTCTTCATCTCGGTTATGAAAAGTTCCTAGAAAGAATATAATTCTGCTCTTTTTGATAGAAAGAATATAATTCTGCTCTTTTTGAAGTCGGGCTCGAGACGATCTTTATTCTTCCAAGAATTTGTTTAAATTATTTTTTATTTTTTTGTTTTCTGTTTCCTTTCAAAATAGTGCTTTGTTTTCTTTTGGAGGGGCATTCCAAGAATTGAACTCGAGACCTCTTGCACCCAAAGCAAGAATCAACCACTAGACCAAATGCCCTTATAATGGACCATATATTAAGTTGTTTATGTTATGTATCATCATTATTTCATTTATTTTCTTTGTTAATGAAATCCATGAGCAATTATTATTATATCTTTTAGATCTAGACCGCTGTTAAATTATTTACATAGGGTTTACAATAATTACAGTAGAGAGAAGAAAAAAGAATAGAAGTACTGTATAAAGATAATTGCTGTAGAAAGATAATTACTGTAGAGAGAAGAAAAAAGAATAGAAGTAGTGTAAAAAGATAATTACTGTAGAGAGAAGAAAAAAGAATAGAAGTAGTGTAAAAAGATAATTACTGTAGAAAGATAATTAATGTAGAGAAGAGAAAAAAAAGAATAGTAGTGTAAAAAGAATAAAAGTTATGTTCTAAAAAAGATAATTACTGTAGAAAGATAGAGAAAAGAAAAAAGAATAGAAGGAGTATAAAAATTTGATAGTTCCATTTGAGACATATATCGTGGAGTACATAAGTATTAAAAGAGCATTTACTGTAGAAAGATAATTACTATAGAGAGAAGAAAAAAGAATAGAAGTAGTAGAGAGAAGAAAAATTACTGTAGAGAGAAGAAAGAAGAATAGAAGTAGTGTAAAAAGAATAAAAGTTGAAGAAAAATTACTGTAGAGAGAAGAAAGAAGAATAGAAGTAGTGTAAAAAGAATAAAAGTTATGTTCTAAAAAAGATAATTAGAAGTAGTGTAAAAATTTGATAGTTTTATTTGAGACATATATCGTGGAGTACACAAGTATTAAAAGAGCATTATCATTAAATGATGTACACTAACTTGTAGCACTTGCTTTATCTGAGGCTCATCTTTTGATGAATGAACATAGGGGCATTCCAAGAATTGTACTTGGGACCTCTCGCACCCTAAGCGAGAATCATACCACTAGACCATACTAGCTGGTGGCCCAGCGGTGTGCAAACTAGCTGGTGAGCCCATACTCGCACGTATGGGCTTCATGTAGAGTATATAGTACACGTCCACGATTACCTGTTAGGATTACACCGTAGGGAAAACGAAACGAAACAAAAGATAGGTCCCATCATTTCATTGCATGTGATTGTTGCATTTAACCCCAATAGTGGGGTCATTTACTGAGTATTTCTTTAAATACTCAAGTCATGTGCTACTACATTTTTCAGGTTAAGGCAAGGCATTCCTATACAGCTGACGACGGCATCGCAACTCGAGATCATGGCACATGCATAGGATAGTGGTATTTATTTTCCTAGACTTAGGATAGAATAGGATGTTTTAAACTTAAGTGCTTATTTATTTTATTTCGAGTCTTTTGTTGTGTCGTTTTAAAGATGTTTTCCAAACACGTAAGTCCATGGCTGTGTTTTAAGTTAAAGGTTATGTTTTATGAAATTTAAATGAAGTCTTCTGCAGTCAATGTTTATGGTACGATACAGTAGCGACCTTAAATTAAGTAGAAAATTTCGGGTCGTTACAGTTCTTTTGATGTAGGTGATTATTTTTCTGATTCGAGGACGAATTCTTTTGAAGAGGGGGATGATGATAAGAATCACGGTGTTCCAACTGGACCTATTACACAACCCAAGGCCAAGAAGATTCAACAAGCATTCATACTTCATCTACAAAATTGGATAGGCTAGGTTCAACCATAATTTCATGTGTTACAAGCTGATTCGTTTGAGTCAAGACCATATGGAGATTCATAAGTAAATATTTGCACGGTTGAAGTGGAAAAAAGTTGCAAGCATCATTTCATGAGTGGTTAGAAAACTTTATTTATTATTTTAATTTCATAAAGTTTGTAATGCTCAAATTGACTTCGTCTTCTGTGGTGATTTAAAGGGATCGAGATTAAATCACGGCCACTAATTTCTTTTGTTGGGAGACTATAAATACCCACAAATTATTATGTAAAAGCATATTTGTGATCAATGAAATTAATCTCTCAAGTTGAGACGATCCCCCTTATAGAAATCTGAGCATATCTTTGTCATTTCTAAGTTTCATGCAATTCTTGTGGTAGATTGCATCTGAGTCATTCAATCAAGTCTTGATCAAGTTCGATTGTGAAGTGACTCAATTTAGAAAAAGGTTCCAAATCTTGTTTCTCAATCTTGGATCTCATCATCTAATTCTAGCTTTATCTCTTGGTTGATCCAAATTTTTTATAAGAAGGTGTTAATTTCTTTAGTACAAGGGTTCTTGCTTCTACAAAATCTTGACACGTTGGGCTGAAGATTACGGTTGGTCTATCATCCTTCAACGGGATCTTCTATCCTCATGACTTTCTCTGATGCGGTCATTCTTCTAACGCCGATGACACGTCCAATTGTCGAGATTGGTAATGTGAGTTTGTAACCCATCCATTGAGGTTCTTGGAATGATTCTATAGCTTATCATTTCCATGTTGGGAGTTGGATCATGGGTCTTGGGCGAAGGAATCCTTGATTTACCGCCCTTCGAGTTCAAATCTAATTCAAATAACTAGATCAAATCTAATCCAAATAACTCAATCAAATCTAATCCTAACATTTACCATATCTATTTGGTATCATATTTGTGTCTCGTATCTATATCTCATTTTTATTTTTGTGACTATGAGATATTTTGCTTTTATAAATAGATATCTTCACGAAAATAAGTTTAATTTATGTTGAGATGAAGAACAAAAATTTACACTTAAAGGACGTTGATACTTGGGACTTCGATTCCTCTTACTGTGAAGCTTGCATCTTGCAATTACTTGGGTAGAGAATGTGTTTCACTTAAAATTCACTCAAGCGAAAATAATCAAATAACGAACCATAGTTGAGAGAGGATAACTTTTTTTTTTTTTTTTTTAATCTTTGGGAAACAAGAAAGAATAAAAATTAAAACATGGCATGAATGACATCTTCTTAAATCTTTGTTTTGTTCTCCTAAATGTATATAAAAAAAATCTTATATATTTTTAGATATAATTTAAGATTACCTATTTAATAAAAATCGATCCAAACTTCTACTCATAAATTTAATTATTATTTGTATACAATTGTTAATATGTAAGAAAATACACGTACAAAATGTTTATACTATTGGTAGTACACTAGTCTCGGTTGTTTGACTAAAACAATGCAACCATTGTTCAAACTAAAGAATTTGATTCGAAGCTATCTCTTGATAGAGGGAGTCTCAATTAGACTTTGTTGTAAGATTCGACCCTATCAATTTGAATAACGTTCTCCAACTATAAATATTGAACTCTAAAGTATTCATGAGCAAAGTAAGTTTGTTGAAACTATCTATAAAAGTGTTCCAAAGTGAGTCGTGGAGAAGATTTGCCTTAAAATCTAGTTCCAATTAAGGATGTCAATGATGAAGAAGTGCAAGCTGTTGGAAGGTTTGCCGTAGAAAATTTCAGAGGTGGTAGATATAATTTAATCTACAAGCGTGTGGAGAATGGTCTTTTCAGTCTCATATTGGCTTTGACCCCAAATTTTATATTATTGTGATAGAAGCTATAAATGACAACAATATTCATTGGTCTGATATTGCAATTGTGAAGAAGTTCCGTCATCTGCATGGGACGCTACCGCCATCCTATAAGCTCTTATCTTTTGAGGAATTCATCAAATTCCCTTTACAATAAGTTCACTCTCTATGTGCTTGTGGGACATTACTCAGCCATAATGATATAATAATTCAGCCATAATGATATAATAATTCGTCAAATTTCGTCCTCTCCTCTCTCTATCAGACATTAATTCGTCAAATTCCGTCCTCTTCTCTCTCTATCAGACATTAATCATCAAATAATTCGTCAAATTTCGTCCTCTCCTCTCTCTATCAGACATTAATTCGTCAAATTCCGTCCTCTTCTCTCTCTATCAGACATTAATCATCAAATAATTCGTCAAATTTCGTCCTCTCCTCTCTCTATCAGACATTAATTCGTCAAATTCCGTCCTCTTCTCTCTCTATCAGACATTAATCATCAAATAATTCGTCAAATTTCGTCCTCTCCTCTCTCTATCAGACATTAATTCGTCAAATTCCGTCCTCTTCTCTCTCTATCAGACATTAATCATCAAATTCGTCAAATTCCGTCCTCTCCTCTCTCTATCAGACATTAATCATCAAATTCGTCAAATTCCGTCCTCTCCTCTCTCTATCAGACATTAATCATCAAATTCGTCAAATTCCGTCCTCTCCTCTCTCTATCAGACATTAATTCATCAAATTCGTCAAATTCCGTCCTCTCCTCTCTCTATCAGACATTAATTCATCAAATTCCGTTTCATCAAATTCCGTCCTCTCTCTCTCAAACATTAATTCCAATCCCCGTACCTCTCGCATGCTAAGCGAGTGCTATACCATCTGAGCTACATCCCCACAATTTTTGCATCACAAAATCCTAAATTTTTCGTCATCAATAATAGTGAAAATGAAGAAATATTGCTACCAACATGTCATGAATAGGGAAAAATTGAAAAGAAATAATATATTTAATATTAGATAGTCTTATTTTTTGAGATGCGGGGTATCGATCCTCGTACCTCTCGCATGCAAAACGAGTGCTCTACCATCTGAGCTACATCCCCGTGATTTTTACATCATAAAACCCTAAATGTCCCATCATCAATAATAGTGAAAATAAAAATAAATCAAAATATTAATAACAAATAGTTTGGTTTGGTGATGCGGGGCATCGATAATTGTGAAAATGAAAAAATATAATAACAAATTAAATACTTTCTTTTGGAGAGGCGGGTTATCAATCCCCGTACAACTCGCATGCAAAGCGAGCGCTCTACCATCTAAAGCTATATCTCTACAATTTTTACGTCACGAAACCCTAAACGTCTCGTCATGAATAATAGTGAAAATGAAAAAAATATCGCTACTCATTATGTCATAAATAAGGAAATATTGAATAGAAATAAAATAGTAATAACCAATACTTTCTTTTGGAGATGCGAGGTATCGATCCCCGTATCTCTCGCATCACAATTTTACATAAAAAAACTCTAAACTTCCCATTATCAATGATATTGAAAATGAAAAACTATCCCCGCTCTTTATGTCGTAAATAAGGAAAAATTTAAAAGAACTAATATACTTAGTAATCGTTTCCTTTGTTAATGCATGGTACCGATCCCAGTACTTATCACATGGGATGCAAACGCTCAACCATCTAAGCTATATCCTCAAGATTCTTACATCATAAAATCCTAAACATCTCATCATCAACAATAGTGAAAATAAAAAATAATGCTATTCATTATGTCATAAATAAGAAAAAATTGAATAGGAATAAAATAGTAATAACGAATAGTTTCTTTTGGAAGTATGGGGTATCGATCCGATCCCTGTACCGATCGCATGCTAAGCAAGAAATCTACCATCTAAGCTACATTCCCACAATACTTATATCAGAAAACCCTAAATGTCCTGTCATCAAGTGAAAATGAAAAAATATCTCTGCTAATCATGTCATAAATAAGGAAAGGTTGAATAGAAGTAAAATATTAATAACAAATAGTTTCTTTTGGAGATGCGGGATATCCCCTTACCTCTCGCATGCTAAATGAGATCTACCATCTAAGCTACATCCCCACAATTGTTGCATCATAAAACCCTCAAATTCCCAACACAAGCTACATCCCCACAATTGGGGCATCATAAAACCCTAAATTTTCCATCATCAATAATATTGAAAATGAAGAAAATCTAGAGATGCAGGGTATCGATCCCCATACCTCTCGCATGCAAAGTGAGTGCTCTACCATCTAAGCTATATCCCCAAAATTCGTATGTCACTAAGTCCTAAACATCTCGTCATCAGTAATAGTGAAAATGAAAAACTATCCCGGCTCATTATGTCCTAAATAAGAAAAAATTGAAAAAAATATATTTAGTAATCGATTCAATCGGAGATGCAAGGTATTGATCCCCGTACTTTCAACATGGGAAATGAACGCTCTACCATTTGAACTACATCCCTACAATTCTTACATCAAAAAACCCTAAACGTCCCTTCATCAATAATTGTGAAAATGAAAAAGTATCTCTGCATATTATGTCATAAATAAGGAAATATTGAATAGAAATAAAATATTAATAATAAATAGTTTCTTTTGGAGATGCGAGGTATCGATCCTCGTACTTCTCGTATGCTAAACCGTACCTCTCGCATCCTAAGCGAAGCTACATCCCCACAATTCTTGCATCACAAAACCCTAAATCTTCCATCATCAATAATAGTGAAAATGAAGAAATATCGCTACTCAACCTGTCATGAATAAGGAAAAATTGAAAAGAAATAATTTTCAATAATATATTTAATAACATAGTTTTATTTTGGAGATGCGTGGTATCTATCCCCGTACCTCTCGCATGCAAAGCAACCGGTCTACCATTTGAGCTACATCCCCACGATTCTTATGTTACAAAATTCTAAACGTCTCGTCATCAATAATAGTGACATGAAAAACTATCCCTACTCATTACGTCGTAAATAAGAAAAAATTGAAAAGAAATAATATATTTAGTGATCGATTCATTTGGAGATGCAAGGTATCAACCCCGTACTTTCCACATCAGAAGTGAGCACTCTACTATCTGAGTTACATCCCCACGATTCTTACATCAGAAAACCCTAAACCTCCCGTCATCAATAATTGTAAAAATAAAAAAAATATCTACGCTCATTATTTCATAAATAAGGAAAGATGGAATAATATATTTAGTGATAATGAAAAAATATCTCCGCTCATTATTTCATAAGTTTAGTGATCGATTCATTTGGAGATGCAAGGTATCAATCTCGGTACTTTCCACATTGGAAGCGAGCGCTCTACCATCTGAGCTACATCCCCACAATTCTTACATTAAAAAATCCTAAACCTCTCGTCATCAGTAATTGTGAAAATGAAAAATATCTCCGCTCATTATTTCATAAATAAGGAAAGATGTAATAGAAATAAAATATTAATAACATAGTTTACCTATGTGTCACTTGTGTTATTTTAATGTATTTATTTACTTGGTAAATGTCTTTCATACCACTAGACCAAATGCCCTTGTTATTCCACTTGAAAGGTATGTATGAAGCCTTGGGATGGGATGTTAAGAAAGACTATGAGTATTAAGAGCATGGTGGTAACAAAGGTACAAAGTAACACAAACAAAGGTACAAAGTAACACTAACAAAGGTACAAAGTTCATAGAAGTCTTTTTAATCTAAAATACCATTGAACTTGACCATTATAATGCCTCTCAAATGTAGGTAAAGTTTAAATACAGGTCTCCTCGTCAAACTCACTCGGGTGCTCATCTCAACCATGATGGCGGTCAACAAGAGTACCTCGAAAATAGCCGGCTTATCGCATTAACCATTTAAATCACCTCAACCTCACTTGTTGAAATTGAAACAAATATCTATAACATAACACTAACATAGGTACGATGTTCATAAAAGTCTTTTTAATCTAAGATACTATTGAACTTGACCATTACAGTGCCCCTCAAAATGAGGTAAAGTTTAAATATAATTGGTGACAAAAGATGAAACTATAAAATAAAAATAATTAAGAAAATAATATTCAATTTCAGATAATCAAACCAGAATCTCGTAGGTGAAAGCCAAATATCCAAACAGTTGGACAGCAATGAATTTTTGGTGTAGTTGTCCTAAAGTCTTTTGTCTAATCGCTGAAGAGTTTTACTATGATGTTTTGGGTAATGTCTAACTCTTCGACACGTCCTTTCATGTGTGTGATAGAGTTCTCAGAGTTACCGCGATGTTTCGAGCTGTTCGATCGTGTGGCTCTTTCTTCAAAAGGGTCAACATCAAACGTAAGGTCTTTGATTGGCAACCCATCCAGAGGAGCGTCTTTGATCTCAACCATGACGTCGTAAAACAAGAGAGACCTCGAAAACGACTGGATTATCGCATTAACCATTTGAAATTGAACAAAATATCTATAACATAACTCTAACAAAGGTACGAAGTTCATAAAAGTCTTTTTAATCTAAGATATAAACTGTAAAATAAAATGAAATAAGAAAATAATATTCCATTACTGAGAATTGAACTCGAGTCTCGAGGGTGACAGCCAGATATCTTGATCGCTAAACAACAATGGATTTTTTATGTTGATGTTCTGAAGTCTTTTGTCAGATCGCTGAAGAGTTTTAGCATGATCTTTTGCTTAATGTCTAACCCTTCGACACGTCCTTCCCTGCGTGTGTTAGAGTTCTCAGGGCTACCGCGACGTTTCAAGCTGTTCGATTGTGTGGCTCTTTCTTCAAAAAAGTCAATATCAAATGTTAGGTCTTTGATTGACAACCCATCCAGGGGAGCGTCGATTGTATCAATTCCATCAACGATCTTCCCATGAGTTTATGGTGCATGACCCATTTTTTATACCATTCACCTTCGAGCACTACCCAAGTTTTGCACTGTCCATGAGATGCATTGCGGCTAACGTAACTCTCAGGTCGTATGAGAAAGTTCCTGTAGCCCTCAACTCTCAGGTCGTATGATAGAGTTCTTAGAGCTACCGCGACATTTCGAGGTGTTTGATCGTGTGGCTTTTTCTTCAAAAGAGTCAATATCAAACGTGAGGTCTTTAATTTGCAACCCATCAAGGGGAGCGTCGATTGTATCGATTTCATCAACGGTCTTCCCATGAGTTTATGGTGCATGACTCATTTTTTATATCATCCACCTTTGAGCACCACTATCCATGAGATGCATTGTGGCCAACGTAACTCTTAGGTCCTATGAGCAAGTTCCTGTAACCTTCAAGTATTGTTATACGTCAAAAATAAAGTTTTTTAATTCCTTAGCATCCCGGTTCCCATTTAAGGGTTTGTGTTTTTGAATTTTCAGTTTGTTAAGCCCATCATGAGCTTGGCTTGGGGTGTGGTTCTCTATGACCCTCACTCTGGTGCTCATCTCAGTCATCTCAGCCATGATGGTGTTCAACAAAAGAGGCCTTGAAAATGATCGGATTATCACATTAACCATTTGAATGACGTCAACCTCACTTGTTGAAATTGAACCAAATATCTATGACATAACACTATTAACGGTTCAAAGTTCATAAAAGTCTTTTTAATCTAGGATACTATTAAACTTGAACATTATAGTACCTCTCAAACCAAGTTCATAAAAGTCTTTTGAATTCAAGATACTATTGAACTCATCCATTATAGTGCTTCTCAAACCTAAGTAAAGTTTAAATATAATTGGTGACAAAAGATGAAACTATAAAATAAAAGAAATAAGAAAATAAAATTTCATTGTCGAGAATCAAACTCGGGTCTCCTCGATGAAAGCCAGATCTTCTGTGTAATGTCTAACTCTTCGACACCTTTTTTTATGTGTGATAGAGTTCTCGTAGCTACCACTGCGTTTCTTATTGTTCGATCCTGTGGCTCTTTCTTCAAAAGAGTCAACATCAAACATTAGGTCTTTGATTGGAAACCCATCCAGGGGAGCACCAATTGCTTCAATTCCATCAATGGTCTTCCCATGATTTTTTGGTGCATGACCAGTTTTTTATACCATTCACCTTCAAGCGCCACCATAGTTTTGTATCATCCATGAGATGCATTATGGGCCAATGTAACTCTTAGGTCCTCTGAGCAAGTTCCTATAGTCTTGAACTATAATATCAAAACATATTAACGTATTTGATATGTCAAATAGTAAAATAATTGATGTGTATCATAAACATTAAATAAAAATATATATTTGAAATTTGAATGCGATTCATATTAATTAAACATATATTATGATATTCTACGACATTTTAATATTATTTAAATAAGATATTATATCTTAATGTATTAGGTATTCAAATATATAATTTGACAAAAATTGTCACAAGTTCACTGTAAATAAAACCCTAGGGTTAAGTCAAAAAGCATCAAACACTAAATACTGTGACATTTTAGGTGATATTTTGCAGAGGATGCTGATAAGGTCTTCAAAGAGCATGTGGTCATGTCTGACATTTTAGGTTAACAACATGACACCAGAAATTCTAATACTGGTAATTAACTACAAACCTTTGAGTAAGGTTTTAGAATAAATAAGATATCCAATCCAAAACAAAAATGATTTGATAAAAAGAATTTAGAGTCAAATATTTTTATAAAATTCGACATGAAATTGGGATTTCGGAAAATTCTAATTTCTTAAAAGGACAAATATAAAATAGCATTTATGTCAAATTTAGAAAATACGAGAGGAACGTTATGCCATTTAGGCTAAAAAACGCTCCATTCGAATTCATAAGATTATGAATGATATTTTAAATCCTTTAAAAAAATTTCGATAGTTGATGATGTGTTGATATTTTCTAAAACCATTAAGATCAACACTTTAAACATCTACATACATTCATTAATGTAATCAAAAGAAATAAGCTAGTTGTGTCCATACCCAAAATCAAATAATATCAAACTCAGACCCGATTTCTTGGAAGCTTTACCTGTCTTAAGAGTCACAATGAGAACTCTAATCAAGCTGGAGCCTTGGACTAGGCAAATTGTTTAGTGATAGTTGAAATGGATGACTTCGGCATCGTGTCAGGAATGAACGTCGTGCTGAAACACAAAGTCAGTTACATGCCCCTAGTAAAATTTCTAGTAGTAACGGAGTCTAACCTGACGATCATTCAGAAAAACATCCATCAACCAAGAGGGTTGAAAATGATGTCGATACTACAGTTGAAAAAGAATCATAGCCATGATGAATCTACGCTTGCTGCTATTGTTGTAATTGAAAAGGGGAGCTCGAGTGAGCCAGCCTCAATAGAAATCTTGTTGCCACTAGATGAACACCACGACGCAAAACAAGGTCAGATAATGGATTTATCCCCACCAGGAGAGACAAAAACAAGGTCAGATACTGAAGAAGGGAGACAGAAACAAACCACTGAAGCAACACATGTTACACAGAAATATCATCTAGACAGATGAAAAGAAGGGTCAGTGTGAAGCGTCAACCACAATAATTTCAAGAAAAATAAAGAGTTCATATAAGTTAAGTTCAAATAAACTTCGAGTTCAAAGCAACAAGAACAAAAGACTGGTGTGAAAATACTATGGACTAGTTAAAATTATCCATAAGATCACGAAGACATCATATAGAATCCAATTGCCCTTATGAATGCAGACTAACCTTGTTGTCCACGTTAGTAACTTGAAACGTTATTATTTCGACCAAGAAGACATCAAGCAGAAGCAGGAGGTATGACGTCATACAAATAAGAAAAAGTTTCAAGCGAAGAAAGTAGGGAAGACACAAACATAGAAGACATGAAGACTCAACAAACCGAGAAGTGATTTTCAACAGCACCTAGTAGGTTGGAAGAGACTCCTCATTATGAGATCAGCCGGAAGCGCATCGAGAGACCTAAAGTCAGCCTCATCCCATAAATTGTGTGGGGGCAGATGTCACAGTCATGATTGCCCAAGGCGTGTTGCCTGTGGTTGCATGTTGCATGTCTCAACAATTCTTGTAAACGATTTGTTGTCCAAGGCGGTTATTTGGGCAATGTTATTGTTTACTGATTATTTGGGTGACATGCCTTGAGCAATCATGACTGCCTCATATAGTGGGTTATTTTAATGCTACTTAAATCTCGAGCTATTTAATCGGTTCAAGGTCATAACTCACGGTTCTTTGAGTTTTTCTTTCATATATCCTTAATTCATACTTGGTTTAGGGTTCATATGAAAATCCAAGCGATTTCTACAAGTATTTCTTAACAAAAAGTCCAAGGTGGCTACTTGCCTCGTCGTCGACGTTTGGGACGTCCATTCTTGAGCTTCCAGTATCTGAATTACTTCAAATTTCCTTCCACGTACTCCTTATTGTGTCTAGTTTCTTAAACCATAAGATTTTCTATGAGAATCTGTCTGAAATGGGGTTAACATTGAGAAAACCCAAGAAAATGTCAAATTTTGAGTTGACTTGGACAGTTTAGTTGAACTGGCCATATCATCGTTTTCTTCCTCTGAACAGGAAGAAGATGCTCATTTGTCGCGTTGCCGCCATCTGAAACTCAGCCTGTAAAGCCACATTTACAGCGTTTCTCTCCTCAATTTCTTCGTGAAACTTAAAGATGGGTATTACAAGGAAGGGCTAGGGATTGATTTGATACCTTCTTGTGGATCGTAGCATAAGATATTCGCTTCGAAAGTTCATCCAAAATATGATTTATCGCTGGAGATAAAACAAAGGATTTCTTATTGGGTAGCCGATTCTAGGGGTTTCAAGGCCCTATTTCTTCATTGAACCTCTTCCATATCCTTTCTTCAGGGTAAAGAAACTGGTTTGGAGGAACGTCTTTGAGTGTAATTCTTATTCTATAAAAAATTTAATGATTTGGGAAGTTTATAAAAATTAGAGAAAGTACCATTTTCTCAATATTTTTTCAATTTTACTTGTTCTTTGCTTCTAGATACAACCTAGTAGGGATTATACACTGTCTCTTATTGGAGACCTTGAGTGTTGCAAATTCTCCTCTCCTTTGAAAACTTTCGGTCATCCAAAGTGCTTATTCTAAAATAGGTCAGAGTACCAGGTTCTTATTTGCCTTCTTTTTGCCAAGTGGCTTCTTCTACTCTATGATTCTTCCATGCGACCTTAACAAGAGAGATTTCCTTCATCAAGTTTACTCAACTTCTTCCTCTGAAGCTAGAGGAATCCTTAATTTGAAGGAAAAGAGATCGTAGATAGGAATTTTGACTCTTATCCCCAATTTAATTTTGAAACCTATTTCCTTCAATTTGGCACGCTCTCGAGGTTATTTTTCTTCGTGGTCTTCTATGGAAGCATTCCTTGGAGGTGTAGAAATTGATTGGAATCATTCTTGCTCGACGAGTCATCATGTATCCTCGGATTGGATTTTCAAGTTTTTCTTGAAGTTCTTCAATGGCGGATTGAATTGGGGGAATGGTTTCTGGGCACTTTCAGCACTCTATTCCTTCATAGAACTTGTGGGTAATCTTGTTCAGAAACTGTAGGAATAAGTTTGAAGAGAAATGGTGGAGGATTGCTCTCTAATTTGGAAGAAATCTAAGAGTAGGAGACCCATAATCTAAACGCTTATTGCCTTCGATTGAGGGATCGACCTTTCTCGATTCTTATTTCGTATTGTTGCTCCTACTTCAGACTTTATAGGAGGATTTTAAACCGACATTAAGAGCTCCAGATCCTTCGTTATTTAGAAGTTTGAAGAGAAATGGTAGAGGATTGCTCTCGAATTTAGAAGAAATCTGAGAGTAGGAGACCCACAATCTAAACGCTTATTGCCTTCAATTGGTGGATCGACCTTTCTCGATTCTTATTTCGTATTGTTGCTCCTACTTTCGATCTTATAGGAGGAGGTTAAACCGACATTGAGAGCTCCAGAATCTTCGTTATTTAGAGATCGACCTTTCTGGATACTAATCGTTGGATGTGATGACCCGTGTGTGTTTGTTCTAGATCATATCACATTTTGGAGGAGATCCGACGGTTGAGATTTCAGTTCGAAATATTTTGCTCGGATGGTCACGGTAGATGCTTTGATTCGAATTAGAGTGGCATTTCTGTAATTATCCATTCTTCTAGGGGTATTTTGGTAATTTACTACTTGTTAAATATTTTATTATTATTTTTCTCGAAAAATCCATAATTTTTCTACAAATTTCTCATTTCTTTTTTATCATTTTTCCCTTTTTTTGAATCTTGAGATTCTATCTAGATAACGAATTTCAAATCCGGAAAGATTCTTGATAATTGATAAAATGACTTTTTTGCCCTTTTGATTTACTTTTTCCTTTCCAATCCTTTTCAAAAGGCCTTCAACTCCTTGAAATCACTTGTTAGGGTACACGAGTGACTTGACTAAGTCCTTTGTTCTTGCTTAATCCTTTAATTTTTTTCCTTTCTATCCTTTGGGTCTTTCACGAGTGGCTTATTCTTATGGGAGATAATTTCCTTCATTTCTGGGTGTTACATATACATACTCGTTACAAACACAAAATAAGAAGCAGACTCAAAAGAAGAACAAAAAATACTAGATTAAAAACAGAGGTTAGTCCATTGCCCACACTCCAAAGTCCGCTCTCATCCATGACCAACTCTTAGTTACTTGAAAAAAAATGATAAACATGGAGTGAGTAGAACTTAGTAAGTAGCCTACTAGTAGGTTCTTAATCGCGACCTTAACCTAGGATATTACTTCTTTTTATGTTTTCAGGATCTTATACTGATCTTGAAAACCTTGTCGTAGTTTTGAAGTTTTTTTTTTTTTTTTTAAATTCAACCGTATTTTTTTTATAAAAAAATTATCAGTATTTTTTTTAGATAAAGTGCAAAGTTCAATGGTATTTTTATTAATTTAGATTATAATTTTTTTAAAAAAATACAAATTTTTGTGGATGAAGTTAATATTAATTTTATTAAAATATATAACACCACATCAAAATTAATTTATTCGGACCAAAATTAAAACTAAAAAATCAATTTATTTTAAACTAAAAAATTAATTTCTTTTAAAACTAAAAAGTATACTTCTTTGACTAAAACATCCCTTATCCCATCTATAAAGAATTTAATTCCAAGCTCTTTTCTAATAGACAAACGATTTATTAACCTCTGTTGTAAGATTTCACTTTATCAATTTACGTAGCGTTCAACTATAAATATCGAATTTTAAAGTATTCCTCAGCAAAGTAAATCTGTTGAAACTATCTATCAAAGGTGTTCCATAATGAGTTGGGGAGAAGTGTTTCCTTCAATTCTAATTTCAATTAAGGATGTCAATGATAAAAAAGTGCAAGAGGCTAGAAGGTTTGTAGTGGAAGAAAATAACAAGAGTCATGAACAACGTTTCTTTTACAAGCTGTATCATGTGTCTTATTGATGGTTACTTAAATCTCGTTGAATTGGTGCGCCTTTCACATCAGAGACATTTGTGCCTTAAACCAAGCTCTTTGCAATAGCGAACTTATTAAAAACTCTTTGCTTGCTGCAACATTTGCTTGACATAATTGGACCAAAGGACGGTATGGACGACCATAGCTCACTGTATTGGTCTCCAATCATGAAGTGTGACATCGGATCTTTGTGCATACCATATTCGTTAACTATAACATGGCAAGAAATTTTTTATGTTTTGACTGGGCATGCCATATTCTATTGTTCTTATATATCTTTAGTTACGTGTGATTAAAGCAAAGAAGTATAGACATGGTTTCCAACCAACCCTTCCTTTATAGTTAGTTCGACGAATGGGTTTTTGTTATCATTTTATCGTTAACCCTCCATTTGATTTTGTGTTATGATATCATACAGGGAATGAGAAGCAACCTTACTTGGACAAAATTATATACCGTTTGATAATTATTGTTGATAACAAAGATAAATTGAATTATAAGCATTTTAAGTTCAAAAGTAACAAATTGCTTGTACACTTTTACTTATAATCTTCATATTCTTTATATAGCGATAAGGAACGGAGGGATAGAAAAGATACTCATGATATCATTATGACTACGGCATATTTCATTAATAAAAGAGAGTAATACATCCACAAACACACACACATATATTTCGAGAGAGAGAGAGGGCATATTATAAGTAGAGATAGCATTCTAGTAGTTGTATTGCTACTTGGGGACAAGGAAGTCAAGAACTTCTTTAAAAGATGAGAGCTTATGAGTAGGTGGCGATGGATATATCACATGCACAAAAAGAAAGACCAAGGAATATCATCGTTATTTATAACTTCTATCGGAAGAATATAAATTCTGTGAGGACAACATTCTCTAGTCATACCAACCAGACCGTTCACCACATGCTTGTAGATGAAACGATGTCCACTATTCTCATTATTCTTTTCAACTACGAACCTTCATGCATTCTGCACTACTAAGATATTGAAATCCTTAATTGGTACTAAAGCATCTAAAGGCAACCCTTCCACACGGCTTATTCTAACACCTTTAGTAAATAGTTCCAAGAGAAATTGTTAGGCCGATCTTGTTCATGAATACTTAAGAATTTGATATTTATAGTTGTAGTTGAACGCTACTTAAATTGATGAAGTGAAATCTAATAATAGAGTGTAATAAAGCGTTTGTCCATTAGAATAGGTAGGAATTAAATTCTTTAAAGTTCGAGATAATAGTTGTATTCTTTAAGTCATTCAGACTAGTGTTACTAGTACTTGTTAGTATATTTGAGTATAAATATTAAAATGATTAGTTATTAAATATTGTTCGAATTAAATTATTTATAATTCAACTGATCTTCATAACCTAATTCATAAAAAAATAAATAAAATAATTAGGAAGCATTTATGTGCTAGATAAAAATAAGATGCATAAAAAGAATTTGCCTTAATTACTTTATTCATTGACATTTAATCTTAAAAGTAACTTACATATTGTGATTCAATCGCCTAGGCCAGAACTAAAAAAATAATATTTTTAAAAGATGGAAAAATTCATAAGCCAAACAAAATATGTATTCAAAGATGAAAAATTCACAACAACAATCACAAACAATATTAATTAGCATATTGTCTTTTGGTTTGTCACATTTTCAAACATGAACAAACCTCAATTTCGAGTTGGTGAGTATTATGGATCATAATCAACAGTACTTTGCAAGTAGCTTTGAACATTCACAAAAGGTTGAAAGTTGAATTTCTTAAGAATGGTAACCAAATAACCAATGATTATTGTTGAATTTCCAAAAAAAAATACACCACAAATTTCATTTATAGATATAAATGGAATCATTTATATAAAACCCTGATTATATAATTGCATCTTCACTAACACATCCACCTCGGAGTGATCATCTTTACCAGAGGCTGCAAATTAAGAAGCCTTCCAGGATTACTCAAAAGTGAACTTTTAAGATAAATGAAGCTATATTTGAGCAAAAAAAATCATGTTACATGTGTCTGGGATACCACGGAGACACCATTGCAAGCAATCACTACCACCTGAAGTTTCTTTGATATTGTAGTTGGATCTATGAGACTCATCCCTCAGATGTGAAAGAGTAGTTATATCCAACACTCAGATGTGAGAGAGTAGTTATATCTAACATTCTTACTTGTGTGCCTCTTACAGTACTCTCAACAAATGGATCGCTTGATCTATTCTACTCTACTTTACTTCCTCTTGATAACGGTGTGGTATTGACACAACTCATATTGCTGATAGTCATCACTTACATCCAAAACTAGAGTATAGCGGTCGACTATCGTCAAGGACTCATTCACCATTTCCATTCCTACCGACGGAAAAGTTTTATTACATTCATTTCTTTCTACTTTCTAACTTCTTCATTCTCACATTAAACTTTTTTTTATTTAAAAAAAATTAAACGTGAAAAGGGAGAAAGAAGGAAGAAGAAAAAATAAAACCCTTAATTTTGAAAGCTTATCAAATACTATTTGACCGATGTAAAGAAAGCTTGAGAATAATTTATTCTCACGTCCCTCTTTGAAACTTGTTGGATATATATCCGTCCTTCACATGTTGTATCATAATCATATCATATCGTAAAAACTTCGTGGTTATATCCTTCCCTAATTTATCATTAGCCTTAACATCCTTAAACATATCATAGTTGCGTCGTTACCTGAACGTACCTTAGTCATAATGTTACAGGAACGTATCCTAACGCTATCGTTTTATCAATCTATCATAATCCTATCACTTTCTACCCATAGCCTAATCGTATTGTTTTATGAATCCATCGTGACCATATCGTTTTTATCAATCTGTCATACCCATAGCACTTCGATACGTAACCAAACCATAACATTTCATGAACATGTCTTACTTGTATCGTTACATTACGTTTAGTGCATCCTTCTCGTATCCTATCTCAAATATACCATTGAACACATATTATAACATATCATAAGCATATTGATTCATAAACATTTCACACATATCAATATATATGACACTTGTAGAACCACGGGCACAGTCAACATCAAATATAACCATACGGATGGTAAGGCCACCTACCTGATTAACTTAGGCTTGTGTCCCCAATTTATCCTTAAGAAAGTTCGATTTGTCCTTTGTATTAAAGTCAACCTATATGAACATGACATCAATTTCAATCATTTCTCTAAATTTTATGATGCTCTAGTGTTAGATTTCATGGGAATATTGCATGAGCAAAGTCTTGAAATGTCTATATATCAAAACTGTAACACTTTCCAAATTTTGATTTTTGGCTGTTTGTGTTTTTTTTTTTCTTTTTTTACTTGTGTTCCTAATCTTACTTCAATGTGTTTGTTACATTTTTATTTTTTTTTAATTATGTTAGCAATTAACCAATTTAATCAATTCATACTTTATGTTTATTTATTTATTTTTAATTATGTTAGTCATTACTTTTGGCTATTCATGGACTTTCTAAATTAAGGATTTTATTTATTTGTTGGGTCAAAACATCCTTAAAGCACAAAATTGAAGTTGTATTTAGTCAATTATAATATTTGACGTGCTAGTTTTCAAACTACTTTAAATGGGTCTAAAGAAAGTATGAGAATAACTTAGTGTCACTAATCTGACACGTGTTGGGCATGTACGGAACACTTGTTAATACAATGGATACATTACAAATTTATAATCCATCGGATCAGACACTTGACTTTGAATATATTTTGAGAGTGAAACGTACATTAAGTTTTTTTCTAAGTATACAAATATATATATGAATTTATCTCTAATATAAAATTGATAAATTTTTTGAAATAATTCTTTTTAATTAATGTATCATTGTCACATCGGTGTCCTAGGTTTCTTAAGAATGACATGTTACTGTTAGGAACAGAAAAAGAAAACCGTAAATATCATAAGAATTGGGAGAAATCTCTCATCCAATTGAAGAATGACTAAATCGAATCTAATTCAAATAACTAGATCAAATCTAATCCAAATAACTCAATCAAATCTAATCCTAACAATCTCTCCCTTAAACTGAACACGAATAGTAATCAGTTTATATCTACGACCTCATACCAAACTTCCACTAGGTAACTTCATCAATTCTCATGTGTCATTTCTGTTTATTGCTCTAGATCCCTGGCTTGCCTCCATTTCTCACTCTTCAATGCTTCTTTAAAGTTTACAAAGTTTGCAGGTTCAGTAGGGGTAAACATGGCTGAGCTTCATCATCTTCTTTACAAAAAAAAACTTCTCATCCTCGCCTTATTCGAGCTAGGAGAGCTTGCTTCAGCCAAAGAGTCAGATGAAATGTTTTCCTCCGCAGTATTTTCATCTGCTGCTTCTATATCATTATTTTCATCTGCCGCTTCTATATCATAGAGTCTGTAAGCTTTTGACTCTTCACTAACTCCCAGCAAAACATAACTCAAACTATTATCATCTAGCTTAGTTCTCTAAGCTGCCTCATCTTTTTGTCTCTGAATCAACTCGAGCTCACAATATTGTTCTTCTTCCTTCTGCTGCGGCTCCAGAACTAAACGTTGCTGTGCTTTTTCTATCCTTCTTCTATTCTCTTCCAGCATTTTATCTAGATCTTCTCTCTCTTTTCGTGCTTGTTATTCTTTTTGTCTTGTAGCAGTAAGAGCGGCTTCTTTCTCTTTCTCAAGCTGC
This sequence comes from Cucurbita moschata, assembly GCF_002738365.1. Taxonomy (NCBI): domain Eukaryota; kingdom Viridiplantae; phylum Streptophyta; class Magnoliopsida; order Cucurbitales; family Cucurbitaceae; genus Cucurbita; species Cucurbita moschata. The sequence continues at coordinate 215,427 of NW_019268608.1, read as the reverse complement.
ACATCAACATCATCAAACAACTTCGTGCGACCTTCCTCTATTCGTCCCTGTATTTCTAATTTAGTCTCTTCAGAGTTTAGCCTTTCTTCAACCTTTTTCTGAATTAGTTCTTCCATCCTCCTAGCTGCATCTTCTTCTAACTTCTTCAACTCTGCTTCACGCCTTTTCTTCTCTTCTTCCTCTTTCTTAAGCTTCTCTATGGAATGATTTCAATCAGTTGATGCACAACTAGGACTGGAATTGGACGATTTGGGGAAAGGAGATAACGAGGAAGACCTACTTCTGCGTTGACAACTGAGGGAACTTGAACGACTACTTCTCCTGGAATGGGTAGTGGAATGATAGGGGGAAGAACTTGGGTCCTTTCTATTAGGTTATGGAGTCTGATACTTATTTATAGCTTGGTCAATGGTTATATCCGGTAAAGCTGTTAGGCTATGGAGCCTGATACTTATTTATAGCTTGGTCAACGGTTATATCCGGTAAAGCTATATTTGGTAAAGATATATATAGTAAAGCTATATATAGTAAAGCTATATCCGGTAAAGCTATATCCGGTAAAACTATATATGGTAAATAGTTATATATAGTAGATGGCTAAATCTGGTAAAGCTATATATAGTAAACTATACCATATATATATCTGGTCCGGTAGAGCTTTGTAGAAGTACTTTTCTATTCTCTGTACTCTCTTGTTGTACATGCCTGAAGTCATCAATAAAAAATCCTTTTAGCCAGAGTTCTCCTTGCAACTTCTCTCTATCCTTCTCTTTGTGTTCATCTAGATCGAGCGTGTGCGTTGTTGTGCGATCCTAACAACTGGTATCGATCCTAACAACTGGTATCAGAGCCAGGCGAAACTCACCAGGCTGAAGTCAGAGCCAGGCGAAACTCACCAGGCTGAAGTCAGAGCCAGGCGAAACTCAGCAGGCTGAAGTCAGAGCCAGGCGGAAGTCAGAGCCAGGAGCCAAGCGGAAGTCAGAGCTAGGTGAAATTCACCACGATCTGTGAAGATGGAAAGTTCAAAGATTGGAATTGAGAAGTTCGATGGATCCGATTTTGGTTTGTGGAAAATGCAGATTGAAGATTATCTGTACCAGAAAGATCTTCACGAACCTCTGTTGGGGGTGAAGCCGGATACCATGACCACGGAACAGTGGAAGCTCAAGGATCGACAAGCCTTGGAGCTGATCCGGTTGACGCTATCCAGGAACGTGGCGTTCAACATTATCAAGGAAAAGACAACGTCAGGTCTGTTGAAGACGCTGTCAAATATGTACGAAAAACTGTTGGCTATGAACAAGGTGTATTTGATGCAGAGATTGTTATGAGTCCTTGTGAGAACTTCGTTACGAGCAAACAGAAACGAGTTAGCTTCACAAAGACTATTAGAGAATTGAAGAAAAGTACCAGAGGGGGTTGCATCGTCCGGAAGCGTCGCTGAAGCTCCAGAGGGAGTTGCGTCGTCCGGAAGCGTCGCTGAAGCTCCAGAGGGAGTTGCGTCGCTGAAGCGCGTCGCTGAAGCTCCAGAGGGAGTTGCGTCGTCCGGAAGCGTCGCTGAAGCTCCAGAGGGAGTTGCATCGTCTGGAAGCGTCGCTGAAGCTCCAGAGGGAGTTGCGTCGCTGAAGCGCGTCGCTGAAGCTCCAGAGGGGGTTGCATCGTCCGGAAGCGTCGCTGAAGCTCCAGAGGGGGTTGCGTCGTCCGGAAGCATCGCTGAAACTCCAAAGGGGGCAGCGTCACTGGCTGAAACTCCAGAGGAGGTTGCGTTGGCCGGATGCGTCGCTGAAACTCCAGAGGGGGTTGCGTCAGCTGGAAGTGTCGCTGAAGCTCCAGAGGGGGTTGCGTCGTCCGGAAGCGTCGCTGAAGCTCCAGAGGGAGTTGCGTCGTCCGGAAGCGTCGCTGAAGCTCCAGAGGG
>NW_019268608.1:202438-211800 GCF_002738365.1 Cucurbita moschata | reverse complement strand
TACAGAAGGCGATACCATTTCACTCGGAGGTTGGTTGAAGATGGTGATGTGTTTTGAGAAGATAGAGGGTGCAAAGAATCCAGCAAACATGTTGACAAAATGTGTTGATGTTGGAATATTGAGGTTGTGCAAAACCTCAATTGGTATGGTGCAGTGAAGATGCTCATGGTCGTTTGAGAGTGAAATTCTTGGTTGACTAGATCAGTCTCCAAGTGGGAGAATTGTTAGGCTATGGAGCCTGATACTTATTTATAGCTTGGTCAACGGTTATATCCGGTAAAGCTATATTTGGTAAAGCTATATATAGTAAAGCTATATATAGTAAAGCTATATCCGGTAAAGCTATATCCGGTAAAACTATATATGGTAAATAGTTATATATAGTAGATGGCTAAATCTGGTAAAGCTATATATAGTAAACTATACCATATATATATCTGGTCCGGTAGAGCTTTGTAGAAGTACTTTTCTATTCTCTGTACTCTCTTGTTGTACATGCCTGAAGTCATCAATAAAAAATCCTTTTAGCCAGAGTTCTCCTTGCAACTTCTCTCTATCCTTCTCTTTGTGTTCATCTAGATCGAGCGTGTGCGTTGTTGTGCGATCCTAACAACTGGTATCGATCCTAACAAAAGCTATATTTGGTAAAGCTATATTCGATAAAGCTATAAATGGTAAATAGCTATATATAATAGATGGTTAAATCGGGTAAAGATATATGTAGTAAATAGTTATATCACTCCACTATGACCTTGTTGAAGGTTTGTCTGCCTCGTCCCCTTCCTCTGTCTCTAAAGCTTCCACGACCATGGCTCCTTCCTCCAGCGGACTGCACAAGTGGACTCTCCATCGACATACTTTTATTATGACACACGTAGAACACTGCTGCTTCTAGTTTTAGGGCATGACCCTGATACCAAAATGTTAGGAACAGACAAAGAAAACTGGAAAGATCATAAGAATTGGGAGAAATCTCTCATCCAATTGAAGAATGACTAAATCAAATCTAATTCAAATAACTAGATCAAATCCAATCGAAATAACTCAATCAAATCTAATCTTACCATATCTATTTGGTATCATATTTATGTCTCGTATCTATATCTCATTTTTATTTTTGTGACTCTGAGATATTTTGCTTTTATAAATAGATATCTTCACGAAAATAAGTTTAATTTATGTTGAGATGGAGAATAAAAATTGACACTTAAAGGACGTTGATACTTGAGACTTTGATTCCTCTTAGTGTGAAGCTTGCATCTTGCAATTAATTGGGTAGAGAATGTGTTTCACTTACAATTCACTAAAGAGAAAATAATCAAATAACGAACCATATTTGAGAGAGGATAACTTTTTTTTTTTTTTTAACCTTTGAGAAATAAGAAAGAATAAAAATCAAAACATGGCATGAATGACATCTTCTTCAATCTTTGTTTTGTTCTCCTGAATGTATATATATATAAAAAAAAAATTATATATTTTTAGATATAATTTAAGATTACCTATTTAATAAAACTCCGTCCAAACTTCTACTCATAAATTTAATTACTATTTGTATATAATTGTTAATATGTAAGAAAATACACGTTCAAAATGTTTATACTATTGGTAATACACTAGTCTCGGTTGTTTGACTAAAACAATGCAACCATTGTCCAAACTAAAGAATTTGATTCAAAGCTATCTCCTAATAGAGGGAGGCTCAATTAGATTTTGTTGTAAGATTCGACCCTATCAATTTGAATAGAGTTCTCCAAATATAAATATTGAACTCCAAAGTATTCACGAGCAAAGTAAGTTTGTTGAAACTATCTATAAAAGTGTTCTAAAGTGAGTCGTGGAGAAGATTTGCCTTAAAATCTAGTTCCAATTAAGGATGTCAATGATGAAGAAGTGCAAGCTGTTGGAAGGTTTTCGGTGGAAAATTTCAAAGGTGGTAGATATAGTTGAATTTACAAGTGTGTGGTGAATGGTCTTTTCAGTCCTATATAGGCTTTGACCCAAATTTTATATTATTGTGATAAAAGCTATAAATGACAATAATATTCATTGGTCAGATATTTCAATTGTGAAGAAGTTCCGTCATATGCATTGACCGCTATCCTATAAGCTCTTATCTTTTGAGGAATTCATCAAATTCCCTCCCCACAAGTAGCAGTATAACTACTAGATTGCTTTCTTTACTTAGAATAAGTCCTCTCCCTATATGTGCTTGTGAGACATTACTCTCTTTTATCTATAAAAATGGCATAGCCATAATGATATAATAATCCTTATATAAGTATCTTTTCTTTTCTTTTATCTATAAAAATGGCATAGCCATAATGATATATAATAATCCTTATATAAGTATCTTTTCTTTCTCTCTCCTACCCACTTATATAGCCATAATGATTATAATAATCCTTATATAAGTATCTTTTTTTTTTCTCTCTTACCCACCTTATACATAACATTTTAAATTAACTCATACTTCAAAAAATAATTTCTCTCTTTTGGAGATGCAGGATATCGATCCACGTACCTCTCGCATGCTAAACGAGCGCTCTACCATTTGAGGTACATCCCCACAATTTTTGCATCACAAAACCCTAAATTTCCCGTCATCAATAATAGTGAAAATGAAGAAATATTGCTACCCAACATGTCATGAATAAGGAAAAATTGAAAAGAAATAATATATTTAATAATAGATAGTCTTATTTTTGGAGATACAGGGTATCGATCCCCATACCTTTCGCATGCAAAGTGTCACGGTCATACATCTTTGGCCGTGCGGCGTCGTGATCTTGACACGCTCATGACTAGCCTTGAGGGGAATCAAGCCCAATATATATTTTTCGCCCCGGCTTTGTGGCTTCGTCGAACCTTAGGCGAGGAGCGTCTTCGCCCATTGAACATCGCTTGTACGGAATCCAAGCTTGTTCGACCACGCACGCCGCCTAGGCATGCATCTTCAATCGTCTGTGACACATCCGACTTGTCTCTACGCTAGGCCAACTCATTCGGCTCGACCTTGCCTCCGCTCGTGCCAAGGTCTCTCAATACAACGTCGCATCTCATCTCGTCATCTCGATCCCCATCGATAGGGTCCATATGTCTTGACGCCATCCCAAGTCTCGGGATGTCATCGGCCATCATAACTCGCTCGGTCATGCCATCGAGAATGGGCTCGCGTGTCGTTCATCTCATCAGGGCTTCCCGAACATCCATCCATCTGGGTTCTATCGAGGCATAGGCCCTCCCGTGTCCATGCCGAGTCATTTACGGATACTGTACCGGATAGTGGGTGTATGTAGCAACCTCCAACATGCGGGCTAGGGCGCAATACCAGCACACCTGTGCCGTCCGGTACTGTCCTTCAAAAACTTATTTCAAAGGAAGTCGCCTGAGACACTCGTCTCGGCACACTCGCCCACACTGTGACACATGTATGTGCCACAGGGTAGCTCATTTAGGCCACAGGGCTCAGGGGTGGTGGAGAGCTAACACCATGGTACCCCCTAGAGTACATTATGAGCCATTTTCATTCTACCAGGAGTAGACATGATTTTTGTGAGGTGTCATACGGTGTCGTGCATTGTCCATCCAATGTCTGATTGACACCAAACTTGGCGAGCATTCATATTTCATATGGACGAACTTAACTCCCGAACAGCACGCCCAAATTCCTTTCGAAATCTGGACTTTTGAGGTTAAGGCCCGGGGCCCTACCCGGCCCTTCAACAAGCCTATCTTGTCCTTCATGTCTATGCTGATGTCTCTGTTATGCTTGTGTCTCAACATGTCTTCAATGCCCACTTTGCGTGGTGGTGTGTTGGATGATGCATCGTCCTCCTCAATCGCATCATGGCATTCTTCTACGTTGGCCCGCATATGGCCGGATGGGCGTCTCTTGAGGGACGCCCCTTTGCTTGTCATGGCGTGAGGGTCACAACCTACTCTTTTCATAGTAAGGTTGTGACACAAAGCGAGCGCTCTACCTTCTGAGTTACATCCCCATGTTGTTTACATCATAAAACTCTAAATGAATCATCATCAATAATAGTGAAAATAAAAAAATATCAAAATATTAATAACAAATAGTTTGGTTTGGTGATGTGGGGCATCGATAATTTTGAAAATGAAAAAATATAATAACAAATTAAATACTTTCTTTTGGAGATGCGGGTTATCAATCCCCGTACAACTCGCATGCAAAGCGAGCGCTCTACCATCTAAGCTACATCTCCACAATTTTTAACTCACAAAACCCTAAACGTCTCGTCATGAATAATAGTGAAAATGAAAAAATATCGCTACTCATTATGTTATAAATAAGGGAATATTGAATAGAAATAAAATAGTAATAACGAATAGTTTCTTTTGGAGATGCGAGGTATCGATCCCCGTATCTCTCGCATGCTACATTCCCACGATTTTAAATAAAAAAACTCTAAACTTCCCGTCATCAATGATATTGAAAATGAAAAACTATCCCCGCTCATTATAATCGTTTCCCTTGTTGATGCATTCTCACATGGGATGCAAACGCTCTACCATCTAAGATATATCCTTAAGATTCTTACGTCACAAAATCCTAAACATCTTGTCATCAATAATAGTGAAAATAAAAAAATAATGCTATTCATTATGTCATAAATAAGGAAAAATTGAATAGAAATAAAATAGTAATAACGAATAATTTCTTTTGGAGATATGGGGTATCGATTCGATCCTCGTACCTCTCGCATGCCAAGCAAGCAATCTAATTTCTTTTGGAGATATGGGGTATCGATTCGATCCTCGTACCTCTCGCATGCCAAGCAAGCAATCTACCATCTAAGCTACATTCCCACAATACTTATATCAGAAAACCCTAAATGTCCCGTCATCAAGTGAAAATGAAAAAATATCTCTACTAATTATGTCATAAATAAGGAAAGGTTGAATAGAAGTAAAATATTAATAACAAATAGTTTCTTTTGGAGATGCGGGATATCCCCTTACCTCTCGCATGCTAAATGAGCTCTACCATCTAAGCTACATTCCCACAATACTTATATCAGAAAACCCTAAATGTCCCGTCATCAAGTGAAAATGAAAAAATATCTCTACTAATTATGTCATAAATAAGGAAAGGTTGAATAGAAGTAAAATATTAATAACAAATAGTTTCTTTTGGAGATGCGGGATATCCCCTTACCTCTCGCATGCTAAATGAGCTCTACCATCTAAGCTACATCCCTGCTAAATGAGCTCTACCATCTAAGCTACATCCCTGCTAAATGAGCTCTACCATCTAAGCTATAAATGAGCTCTACCATCTAAGGTACATAAAACCCTAAATTTCCCATCATTAATAATAGTGAAAATGAATAAAATCAAGAGATGCAGGGTATCAATCCCCATACCTCTCACATGCAAAGCGAGTGCTCTACCATCTAAGCTATATCCCCACAATTCTTATGTCACAAAGTTCTAAACATCTCGTCATCAGTAATAGTGAAAATGAAAAACTATCCTGCTCATTATGTCGTAAATAAGAAAAAATTGAAAAGAAATAATATATTTAGTGATCGATTCATTTGGAGATGCAAGGTATCGATCTTCGTACTTTCAACATCAGAAGTGAGCGCTCTACTATCTGAACTACATCCCCACGATTCTTACATCAGAAAACCCTAAACCTCCCGTCATCAATAATTGTAAAAATTAAAAAAATATCTACGCTCATTATTTCATAAATAAGGAAAGATGGAATAATATATTTATTGATAATGAAAAAATATCTCCGCTCATTATTTCCTAAGTTTAGTGATCGATTCATTTGGAGATGCAAGGTATTGATCTTCGTACTCTCCACATCGGAAGCGAGCACTCTACCATCTGAGCTACATCCTCACGATTCTTACATTAAAAAATCCTAAACCTTCCGTCATCAGTAATTGTGAAAATGAAAAATATCTCCGCTCATTATTTCATAAATAAGGAAAGATATAATAGAAATAAAATATTAAGAACATAGTTTACATATGTGTCACTTGTGTTATTTTAATGTATTTATTTACTTGGTAAATGTCTTTCATACTACGATCTCTTGAAGGGGCATTTTGAGAATTGAACTTTCATACCACTAGACCAAATGTCCTTGTTATACCACTTGAAACGTATGTATGAAGCCTTAGGCCTAGGTATTAAGGTCGTATTTTGTCATATTGCATGAAACACGTGAAGTCCTCGGATGTAGAATTTGTCTTGGAGAATAAAGCCTTGGGATGGGATGTTAAGAAAGACTATGAGTATTAAGAGCATGATGGTAAGTATAAAATGTCGAATATGAAGTTAGGTTGATTTCGAATATGAAGTCGTTTTCTTGAACACCCAATATATTTAGCTTCTAAGCAAATATATTTTTCTCTTAGTAGTTGGAGGGCTATAAAAGGAAAAGTTTAATTGTTATAATATACAAGGGTTATCAAATAAACCAACAACCCATCAAAAGAAACAAACTAATCAATTTTGGCTGGATTGATTCGGTTCAGTTCATCAGTTTGTTTGATTTAATTTTTCTATTTTGCCTCGTATGACAAGAAAATAAAGTTGTATTGAATGCACCTTAGTTTCATTTATGACAAACTCATATGAAACATAATTGCATTAATAGTACTCAGAGTTGGAGTCTATAAGCATTTCATGAACTTAAGTTGTTTGATTTAATTTTTCTATTTTGCCTCGTATGACAAGAAAATAATGTTGTATTGAATGCACCTTAGTTTCATTTATGACAAACTCATATGAAACATAATTTCATTAATAGTACTCAGAGTTGGAGTCTATAAGTATTTCATGAACTTAAGTGCAACTCATGCTTCATTAAAGACGAGATAAACTTTAGTTAAGTAACTAGAACTTTATATTACTTCGTGTGGAACTTCAATTACTCTATGTTAGCTACTGTCTTTAGGATTTACTAATTGGACACGAGTTCTTGGAGTTAGGGGATTGTTTTATGTAATTTTCAACTACAACTTATGTTTTCAAATTTTTAGGTCATAATTTAGGTAGCTACTCTAGTTTTTGAGCTTCAATTACTATATGCTAGTTACAACGAATTCATGGATTTAGGGAAAATTTCATGGATTTAGGGAAATTTCATGGATTTAGGAAAATTTTTTAGTGAAATTTTTGTGTAATTATTTTTTTGTAGCGTTAGTCTACAGATTAGTAGCAGTTTAAAGTCAGGAGATGTAGTCATGTTTTTTTGTAGCGTTAGTCTACAAGTTAGTAGCAGTTTAAAGTCAGGAGATGCAGTCATGTCTATTAATAATGTTTGTACTCAATAGTATTGTTTTATATTGTTAATGTAAGAATTAAAGAAAAATGAAAAGGTGCAATCCAGATTAGTAGCAGTTTAAAGTCAGGAGATGCAGTCATGTTTTTTTGTAGCGTTAGTCTACAAGTTAGTAGCAGTTTAAAGTCAGGAGATGCAGTCATGTCTATTAATAATGTTTGTACGCAATAGTATTGTTTTATATTGTTAATTACTAATCAAGAGCACCGTACTGTCTATTAATAATGTTTGTACTCAATAGTATTGTTTTATATTTTTTAGTGAAATTTTTGTGTAATTATTTTTTTGTAGCGTTAGTCTACAGATTAGTAGCAGTTTAAAGTCAGGAGATGCAGTCATGTTTTTTTGTAGCGTTAGTCTACAAGTTAGTAGCAGTTTAAAGTCAGGAGATGCAGTCATGTCTATTAATAATGTTTGTACTCAATCGTATTGTTTTATATTGTTAATTACTAATCAAGAGCACCGTACTGTCTATTAATAATGTTTGTACTCAATAGTATTGTTTTATATTGTTAATGTAAGAATTAAAGAAAAATGAAAAGGTGCAATCCAACCAACTAAATGCTAAATGCAATTCAGATGATAATGAAGCATTTCTCTGTTTTCATTCTGAAAGGTGGAAGCTAAGACGAAAAAAGGAATCGACCGTTTAAGTATTCTAAATTGCACTATAAAAATAATAGAAAGAGGGGCAAATAGATATGTCTATATATCTATCTATATTGAATTGCAGATACAGAAATGATAGAATCATTTTGGATCGGACCAAATACGAATACGGGTCTCCGATAGAGATGAAAGAAGATAGACAAGAAAGAAAATAGGAGGAAACACTTTTCAATAGAGGAATCGGTATTCTAATGACTTCAGTGGTTCCAGCATAATACAAATGAAAGAAAAAGGGGAAGGACATCATAACATAATGAGATACTAATCTTAAAAGAGGGGGAGGGGATATGGCGAAATCGGTAGACGCTACGGACTTAATTAGATTGAGCCTTGGTATGGAAACCTACTAAGTGATAACTTTCAAATTCAGAGAAACCCTGGAATTAAAAATGGGCAATCCTGAGCCAAATCCTTTTTCCGAAAACAAAAAAAAGGGGTAGGTGCAGAGACTCAATGGAAGCTGTTCTAACAAATGGAGTTGACTACGTTGCGTTAGTAAAGGAATGAATCCTTCCAAACTCCAGAAAAGATGAAAGATAAACGTATTACGTACTGAAATACTATATTGATTAATGACAACTCGAATCTCTATTTTTTATATTTATATATAAAAAATAATATATAAAAATGAACGAATTGTTATAAATCGATGATCAAATCATTTACTCCATCATACAGAGTCTGATAGATCTTTTGAAGAACTGATTAATCAGATGCGAATAGAATAAAGATAGAGTCCCATTCTACATGTCAATACCGACAAAAATGAAATTTATAGTAAGAGGAAAATCCGTCGACTTTAAAAATCGTGAGGGTTCAAGTCCCTCTATCCCCAAAACCCTAAAAAGGCCCGTTGGCCTCTTTAATTATTTATCCTTTCAGTAGCAATTCACAATTCGTTATGTTTCTCCTTCATTCGACTCTTTCACAAGCCTATTTGAGCGGAAATTGGATTTCTTATCACAAGACTTGTGATGTATATTATCTATGATACACGTACAAACGAACATCCTTGCGCAAGGAATCCCCGTTGTGAAATTTGAATGATTAACAATACTGAATACTGTCTACTGTACTGAAACTTCCAAAGTCTTATCCAAGCCCTGAAATGAAATTTCGTGGATCTTCAAAAAGAAGACTTTGGAATACCTTTTTTCTTATTTGCACTTGACATAAACCAAAGGCATCTATTAAAATAAAAAAGTCTAATGTGTAGGAAATGGCCGGTATCGCTCAGTTGGTAGAGCAGGGGACTCAAAATCTTCGTGTCACCGGTTCAAATCTGCTATTGACAATAAGGATAATGTGTAGGAAATGGCCGGTATCGCTCAGTTGGTAGAGCAGGGGACTCAAAATCTTC
>NW_019268608.1:200181-200314 GCF_002738365.1 Cucurbita moschata | reverse complement strand
GTGAGTTGTTCCTAGGTGAAGATTTCAACATTTTAGGGTCGATTCACGTAGGGAAAAACTCAGATCTGAGCAATATCGTTCAGAAACCTTACCCCGCGAAATGTTCTTAGGCTTTGATGGTGCGTAGGCCTTG